>NW_028121327.1:0-129129 GCF_965183815.1 Platalea leucorodia
CTGCCCCACAGCCCCCTCCACAGCTGCCCAGAGCGCTGCCAGTGTGATGTCCTCATCTGTCTCCCCTCTGCTCCCATCTCCCCCAGCCCAGCTCTGCCATTTCTGTCCTCGCCCCATTCCTAATTCCCCTTGTGTCTGGACCCTCTCTACCCCTTGCTGCTGGTGGCCCATGGTCAGGCAGTCAAAGAGGCGGTGCATGGGAATGAAGGCAGCACACACCCTTATCCCCCCAGCTCTGCCTGTGCCACTCACTCACACCTCACAGCACCCCTGGCCTTGCCAGGAGGCATCTTTCCCTGCCACCCACCTCCGTGCCCAGCCCTGGTGCTTCACACTTGCCCGGCCAGGAGGGCCAGGACAAGGCAGAGAAGGGCCCCCAGGATGATGCAGATGATGACGGGCAATGAGACTCTCCTGCTGGCAGTTGGACAGCCCCAGGTGGGATCTGCATGGCAGGAGCACAAAAAGAGCAGCACCAGGCCTGGGAGAGGTGGGGGCTGGGACACCCCAGTCCTGACCCCTATTACACCAGGGGTAGATGACCCCAGGAGTGAGTCATGAGGAAGATCCCACCCTGATGGGTGACAAAATGACAGCCAAATGACAGCCCTCCCCAACCCCCCCTCCCCAGTGCTCTCTCAGTGCCTCCTCCTGGGAGTTTCACATCCTGGCAAGGAGCCCCTTCCCCTAGCCATGGGTCACAGCTGGCCCTGAGAAGACCCAGCACCAGCAGGAAGGACAGGTTACCTGGTCGGAGCGTAGGTGCTGCTGTCGTGGGTGCAGCTGCAGAAGAGGAGAAGGAGAGCTGGGCTGAGAGGGTACCAGTGAGGCTCCTCTCTCACACGCCGTGTGTGCATGTGTGCGCGAGTATCCCTGACACATCCCACCCAAAATGCCTTTCCTGCAAAACTGGTCAGGGTGGCCAGGACAGAGCCCAGGGCCCTGCTTTGGATGTTGGGCAGGGTGGCGCAGGCAGCCCAGGAGATGCCCCTGGGGGCTGCAGGGCCCTGCAGGCAGAAGCCAGAGGACATCCAGCCCCACAGAGGCTGCTGCCCACTTGGCACCATGCTCCCATGGTGGATGACCCCCAGGTCCTCTGCAATCCCTGCTGCCAGCGCGCTCATGGGCAGGGAGGTGTTGCAGAGGGACAGGTTGGCCTCGTGCCCTGCGCACCAGACCCCTCGCAGCCCCACGGGACCCGTTCCTCTCTGAGGCTTCGGGGGGTTGTAGGCTGTCTCTGCCTCTCCGCACCGCAGCTGCCGGCACACCACGCTGGCCTCCTGCATGTCCCACTGCTCATCCAGGACTCGGCCCCACGTCATGCGCTGCAAGCCGTTGCACTGGCTCCCTCCACCCACCAGCCGCAGGGCTGTGGAGCTGCCTGGGCCTGGGGAGAGCAGCCATGCCCCAGCCCTCAGCAGCACCAGACAGCCCACAAACCTGCAGCACCTCTCCAGGCTCTCCAACCCTCACAACACCCTGCAGCTCACCCGCCTGCCCCCAGCCCTCTGTGGTCAGCTTCAGGAGCAGCTTTCCACATGCTTGGTTCCCCAGTCCCTGAGCCTTCCTGAGCAAGACACTCTCTTTGCTCTTGGTGGGGCAGAGCCACCCAACACGTCCCTTCTGAGGCAGATGGGGCAGCTCCCGCAGGAGGGAGCAGCAGCCAGCGGTGGCCTGGGGACAGGCAGCCCCAGGACAAGCCTTGCCCCACCTCAGCGCTGGCAATGACACTGCTGAGCCATGGGGCAGAGCACACACGCCTCTGCCCCTCTGCGTCCCTGGGGATCTGGGCCTGGGAGCCTGTGTCCCTGGCAGGGAGCAGAGCAAGGGAGGCCTTTCCGATCAAACAGGACAGGATTGGGTCTTGTGTTGACCAGAAGTGGGGGCAAAGCCCAGCCCTGCTCTGCAGCTCACACACCTTTTGGGTGTGAGATTCGGCTCTGTGGGGCTGGGACAGGGCTGTCTGTAGCCACAGAGATGGAGCTGAGCCCCACAGCCCTGTCCTGGGTCTGTCCTGCAGCAGAAGAGCAGAGAACCCTGGGCCTGACAATGGCCCCAAGGCCTGAGCCCCTGCCCTGGGTGGGGCAGAGATTCCAGATGAAGCTAAGGTTTCTCCAGGGAGAAATTCACAGACAGAGAAGAATGAGAGAGGGCAGAATTGTGCTCTCGCTTCATCAGGAGATGAAGGAGCAGCGAAATGGAAGAGTGCCTCATTTTCTCCTCCTTCTGCATGATTTTAGGGCTGCAGACAACCACATCACCCCTCCAGCCCTCACACCCAGCACAGCATGGCACTGTCCCGGCCCTGCTCCCCTTGGCCCCAGCACACCCCCAGATATGGAACACCCCACCCTCAGTCCTTATGTGTACAGGTGACACCAGCGGCGTTCGTGTGGGTGCAGGGCTGGTCTCTGCGGGATCCCCTGGGGCAGGAGATGAGAAGGGATTCATTCCCCACACACTGCAGCTCTCTGTCCCACATGGCACCGACACCTTCTCCAAAGTCAGCTGCCCTGGGCACAGACAGGGCTGTGCCACACTGCAACTCCCCGCAGACCACGTCGGCAGCTTTGGGACCAAAGTCTGAGTCACAGACAGTTTTCCACTGGTTCCCATCACGGATCTCCACGCGTCCTGAGCAGGGGCTCTTCCCTCCGACCAGCCGGACATATCCTGGAGCAATCAAAGTCCCCGGAGAGTTCCCAGAGCCCTCTGGCAGTTACATGCCCACGTCCCACCCGGTCTGCAAGGTGGCCACAGGCAAGGAGCCCCACGACCCTCCCAGCAGCTCCCAGGGGCTGCTGATGGCACAAACACACCAGGGACACCCTGCCGCTCCTCAGCCATCAGCACATCACTTGTGGCCTTGCTTCTCCCTCAAACCCCCAGCCGTAGGCACTGCTCGGACAAACTGCCGCCATTTTGGAGACCCTGGGCTTCCTGGCAGCGCTCCGAGCACTTGGGGCCCAGGGAGACTGGCCAAGGCACTGTTGGCTGCTGCAGCCTCATCTGCCACTGAGCTCAGGGCCTGGCTGAGGAACCCTTGGAATCCCCAGTAACACACCCTTCCCTCAGGGCGGTCTCAGGCTGTTGGGGCACTGCTGTTAGATGGGCCATTTCACGGGGTACAGCTATGGCACAGCTCTATGTACAGTCAGTGTCTGTGACAGCCCCCCACTCTGGCACCTGCCCAGGGAGGGGGTCCTCAGCCAGGGCCAGAGTGCACTGCCAGGCATGCAAATCCCCATCAACAGCCAGGCAGAGGGCAGGAGAGCGGGCAGAGGGGCAGCCCTGGGCTGACACAAGCTCCCGGTGCAAGGACAGGCACCGAGGACAGTGCAAGTGCTGGCAAAGCCCCTGTGGCACAGAGCAGCCGGGGCTGGGGCAGGCAGGAGAGGCTGGGCAGTGGGTCAGCATTGACAGCACGGGGCCATGTCCACGTGGGCTGGCTCTCGTGGGGTGACCCTGGGAGAGGAATGGGGTGCTCTGTGCCCCACCCTGCTCCTCTGCTCAAGGCCAGCGCTTTCCCCCTCTGAGCAGCCCCTTTGCTTAGGCCAAGGGACTCATGCCTGCCAGGAGGCACAGCCCAAAAGTCCCCAGCCACTCTGTGCCCTTCCCTGGGGCTGTGGGTGGCCGCATGAGCAGCTCTTGGTGCCTCTGGCATGGGGGGACCTGGCCCCTGGCAATGCCAGATAGGTCCTGGCTGAATGGGAGGAGAAAGATGGGCACCAATGGACACCAAGGGGCAGGGAGGGGGTTTCACCTGAGCCCCAGGCACCAATGGAGGGTGGGCTGAACCACTTGAGGGACCAGGAAGGGTGTGCGCACCCAGGGTGGGCTCTCACAGGGCTTTCTGCAGGGACTGGCAAAACCAACAATGTATGTCCCAGCTCAGCAGTGCAACTGGCCACACTGGGCCCTGATCTGGTGTCTGCTCATTTCTTCCTGAGGGCACAGCCAGTTCCCTCCCTGCATCCTGGCCTCAAAGGTGGGGAAAGGGCTGACCCCTTACCTGAACATATCACTCCTGTGTCAAAACTGTGTTCACAGTTGTGTTTACCCCATCCACTGTGTCTGCAGTCAGACAGGGCAGACTCCGTGCCACCACAGGAAACATCATCCATCCAAATGGGGCCAGATCCTGGCCGACAGTGTCCATACTTAGGAGCTGTGAGAGCAGACCCACAGCCCAGCTGCTTACAAACCACTGCAGCATTGGCCATGTCCCAGGAGTCACTACACACGGTCCCCCACTGGCCCTGGTGTTTCACCTCCACTCTCCCAGCACAGCGCCCGCCGCCAGCCTCCAGCCTCACCTCCGCAGCCCCTTCAAACACCAAGACACGGGACCGGTCAGGAGAGGGCTGAGCCCCAGGCTGCAGGTCTGGGAGTCGAGTCACAGCACCAGGCTGGGAGCCCTCTCCTCCCTGAGCTGTCCCTGGGGAAGTGTGGGGGTCCCTCCTCTCCCCACGGGCTGTGCAGCCTGGGCGGGCCCAACTCCGGCCCTGCTGGGCCATTCACTGCCCCACAGCCCTTGGCACCTCCTCCCACTCCAACAGCCTCCTGCCCATGCCCACCCACACACCGTGCGCCCAGGCCCTGCACAGGGCACCGTCTCCTCCCCAGCCAAGCACACCCTGGAAAGCCCCATGCCCCCAGGCCCGCAGCTTCCCCTGCCCACCACCTGCCCTGCCACCACCCAAACCCACACCCCCCCAGGGCTTCCCATGTCCTCAGGGACCACCAAGATGATCCCAAGGGTCCCCCCAACCCATGTGCCCACCTCACCCCAGGCATCAGACCAGCCCCTGTTCTTGGCCGGGGTTGGAACTGCCTTCCTGGGGTTGGGGTTCCCCTGCTCCCTGGAGCAGGGAGCAGCACACAAACCCTCCGGGGCACCCTGGAGATTGGCTGTGCCCTGGGCATCGCTGAGTGCTGCCGTCACCACCTGGGCCACTGCCAGCCTCAGGGGCACAGACCTGGGGAACAAGGGGTCCCAAAAGGGTCACCCAGGATGGGGGTGTCCATAAATGCAGCCAGGCACGGGCTGCCTTAAACACAGAGAGGCACAGGGAAAGGCACAAGGTCCATGGACCTGAGCACCTTCTGACCCTTGTCTCAGTGGTGCCTGGAAAGAAACCCCTTTCCTAAAGGGATCCTGATGACCCCGCTGGTACCCGCTGGCCCTGGGCTGTGAGACAAGGATTCCGACATTTACCCCTGCACAGCTGCACCCAGAGGAGCAGCCACAGCACCCGAGGGGACAGGAGTGCCTCCATCCCCATCCTGAGCCTCCTGCACGGCTGGCACAGCCCTGCTGCACCCCACTCCCTGCCACGGCTCCTGGGGACTCACGGGGACAACGACGATGGGAGGGTAATATATCTCTGCAGATGCCGACCCAGCTGCAGGAGGAGCCAATCGAAGCAGCAGCACCTTTTGAGAGGTTATCGGGAGCTATCTCCCCTCCGACACAGCCCAGCCCTCCAATGAACTTCTCCAGCGCCGTTCATGACCATATATGAGGGACATATGTGTCCTGCTACGGGTGTCATGGTCGTTACGTAAGGGAATCTGGCTGCAGGGGCTGCTCCTTCGGCCTCGCAGACACAGGGACGGGCAGCTCCCCGCCCCCGGCATGCCCCACTGATGCACACGGCCGCTCTGCACCGAGCCCCACGGCCACGCGGTGCCATCGGTGACGGGACCTCAGACCCTCCTCCTGCCACAGCTGTGTGCTTATGAGTTATAGTGACAGTGAGCTCACACCCTCTTACAGCCACCACTGGGTGCTCAGGAGTTACACTGCGACACGGGTGTGTGTGCTGTGCACGGGATTATGCTGCTGATGGTTCTTCCAAAAAGCCATGTTTGGGTGGCATCTAAATATTATTTTGACGACATCAGAAGCACCCACACAAGCCCTATGCCTGCTCTTGGCCTATGAGCTGTTCCAGTACCAGTGAAATCACAAGCTCGTACACAAGCCATGTCCATGCTCCCGGCTTATCCGTCACTCAGCCACAGGTGAGGTCATAACATCTAAACCTGCCATGTGCCTGCTTCTGGCCTATCAGGTATTCGGACACCAATGACCCAACACCTACACAAACACCTACACAAGCCATTGTTCTGCTCCTAACCTGTCAGCTACTCAGGCACCAGTGACACCACAGCAACCTACACCAGCCATGTGCCCTGCTCCTGGCCTATCATCTGCTCAGGCACCAGTGACCTCACAAGCACTTACACAATCCATAGGCCTGCTCCTGGCCTACTAGCTCCTCAGGCAGGAGTGACCTCAGAAGCACAGACACAAGCCATGGGCCTGCTCCTGGCCTAGCAGCTACTCAGGCAGCGGAGACCTTGCATCAAGCTGCACATGTCATGGGTCAGCCCCTGGTCTATTGTCTGAGAGTGGCCTCACAAGTACGTTTCTGCCCATTTGCCTCCTGTTGAGGTACTCAGGCTCCAGTGACGTCACAAGCACATACCAACGTATTTCCTATGTACTCGTGTGGTGATATATTATATAAATGTCGTGATATATATTGTATATAATATATATAATATATATATATCAGATTGTATGTATAATAATATATTTTAATATAATAATTTTCATATTATATAATTTAATACCAATTGTAATTATATTATATCTTATTATATTATTAAATTAGAATAAGAATTCAAATTTTATTGTTATGCTATGATAATATAACAATAGTTATTACAATGCATTTTATTATAATATATTTTAATTATATAATATATAATATATTATAATATAATTATATATTTCACATATTATAATGCATATAATATTATATAGTATATATATTATATATAATATATATATGTGGTGATATATATTCAATACCTTCGGCTGGGGCTGCACGGCTAGAAGGCGCGTCCCCTGGGTGGTGGATAGGGGATCCCTCTCTGGAGGGTGCACCGGATAAAATTGAAGAAGGTGCCACGAACCAAAGCAGCCTAAGGGAAGGCTACCCTGACAGAAAAACCACTGGCCCTCCAAGTCATGGGGGTTGGGCAGGAGGCCAACTACCTCCTCCCGTAAAAAAAAATAAAAAGTTGCAGAAACGACGAGCATCAGAAATGGCGGGGATGGAGAAAATCGGTAACGAAGTGAGGAGGAGGAGATGGAGCTGGATCGGTCGTGTCCTGAGGGGGAAACCGACGGAAGACTGCGCTGTGGCCCTTGACTCCAGAGCACGCAGCCGTGGACCAATCGAAGTGGAAGAACGATGTTCGTGCCTTGTGTGCCTCCTGGCACTGAGACAATTCAGATCAGATCAGATCAGATATATTCAATATCATGTGGCAAATGAGTCTGTGATTCCATGGAGGGGCCCGTAGCCCTTGGGCACGTTCCAGCTTGTCCACACCCCACCACCTTTCAGGCACCCCTCTGCCCTCCTGAAGCCCCCCCCACCCCAGACCTGTCAGGGCTTGTTCTGCAGCCTGGGAAAGTGGGGGACCCCGACCTGGCCTCTTCCTTTTGTTTCTCTTCACATTTAAACTTCAAGTGCTCACTCCAGTAGCGCTCATTAAAAACAGATTTTATCCATTTTATAGCTATGGGGTTTTTTATGGCTGTATATATTTGCTATCTATAGCTTTATAAATGTTTACATATACATAAAAAATTCTATACTTAAATACATATACAGAAGTATATATATAAATATACCGTACCTATTAAGAAATAAATAAAATATGTATTTGTATGTATTGGTACAATTACTTATAAATATATATATATTATATAAATGTAGATATCTTTATATTTGAGCACTTCCTGGACCAAAGGAGGTGGGCAGCCAATCACAGGTCTGCCTGAGAACATGTGGGTATGAAGGTGTCATGAAATGGCTGTCAGCCAATCACAATGCAGGATGAAAAGACGTGGGGAATGACGCTGTCAGAAGTGGCAGCCTCCCTGTAGGAAATGACAGGGGGCTTCCTTTGGGACGTGCCCCTGGGGACACCAGGACGGGTGGCCGGTCCTGCCAGCCAATCACAGGGGCTGCCTGAGAACACACGGCTGTGACGGTGTTGAGACATGGCCATTAGCCAATCACAGAGCAGGATGAGCTTTAACAAAAGGGCAGCTCACTGCCATGGGATGGCGGCGCCCTGTCCCAAAATGGCGGCCAACCCCAAATGGCGGCCCCTGTGGATGCAGGGGAAGGGCCTTCGGGGTCTGATGTATCTCTGGGCCAAGCGGCAGGGGTGGCCGGTCCTGCCAGCCAATCCCAGCGAAGCACATGGCCGGCAGAGGAGAGCAACTTCCGGGGCGCAGGGCCCCTGAGGGTGCTGGGAGGGGGCGGGGCTTCCAGCGGGAGCGGGTGGGCGGGGCCCCTGTCCCGCCGTGTCTCCCGCAGCAGCGGTGCCCGTGCTCTGGCCTGTTCCAGGGCAGGGATCCCAACAGGCAGCAGGAAGGCCCGTGGGGAGGTGAAAATGCTTCTTGGGAGCCGTGGGCAGAGAAGGGCTCACTGGGGGGTCAGAGCTCCAGGGTCTGTGCTGGACGTAAGACCTTTCCCCGCCTCCCAGGGCTTCAAGGCTGTGCCACCTTCCACAGCAAAATAATTACCATTAAATAACTAACCAAGAAAAAAACACCATGAACCCCAAAACAATGAAAGGGAAGAGGATGGGGGCAGAGAAGCAAGGCTTAGAAGAATGAAAACCCAAAAAATCTTGCTGCTGTCCAAATCTTCCAACAACACAACAAAGCACGCTGCTGCAGAGACTGGACTGACCACACAGCACCCGTGGACGTGCAGCTCCTGGTGTTCACGTGAGTTGCGTCGTTCATGCGATGGAGCCTCTCACAGGGTGACCGCAAGAGGAAAGAGCTCCTCAGAAACAGGCTGTTCCCTTGTCTGTAAATCTTCACCATGCTGCCCGAGTCCTCCAAGAGGAACATTCACCAAAGAAACAACCCCTCAAGCACCGACCGCCAGGCAGAGACAACGAGGAACCAAGCAATCACCTGCGTGAAACCACTGAAAAGATGCGTTTTCCATGTTCACAAGCTGCAAAACAAGCCCCATTTTCTTCAGCAAGGCCTAAAAGAACACAAAATGGGTAAAGAAATATTCCATGATGCCAAAGCCTGCTAACACTAATGATTTTTCTCTGCAAGTTAAACAAAAAAGTAATAATGGAAAACCTCGCTAAATGTAGACATTGTGTTAGTTTTATGAACTCAACAATATAAGCTTGAACTGTCTCAGTTTGTTTACTTGCTAGTTACTCATTTTAAAGAGCCTCTCAGAGAAAATGCAAATAAAATCTCAGGTGCTTTCTAAAAGCAATGGGGTAGCTGAAACGACTCGAGATTCTTTTATTGACATTAAGATGTTTTCTCATTTGGTAAGTAAACTGTTGATTTAGGACACACGAGTTACATTTTACATCTCCTGTAATACCATCAGAATAACCAAAACCAACAGACCAAACAAAATGAGACTTAAAGTAAATATTATTTGGGCTATTACTTTGTGTGTGTTATCACCAGGTATTTATTAAAACAAGGACGCTGGAAAGGGCTCTATTTAAGCCATATGGCACAGTGTGATGTTTCATACTTGATCTCTTTTGGCCTCCTCCACCTACTTGTTTTCCTGCCAGCTTGTGCTCCCAGCCTGAACAGAGTTTTTAAAACCCTCTTTTTTCAAGCAGTTTAGAGCTATGTAAACTTATTACTCCTTGAAAGATATTTTCACTTGCAGAACTTGGGGAGTTAAATGGCTACGTTCTCACCAAGATAATGACCCCTAGCAGAGATTACTGAGTTGCAGAGTAAATTGATATAAATAAAACCGACTGAAAGACCCTTCCTGCTGAATAGTGGTGTCTGGATGACACTTTGCGGTGACACCGAGCACGCCTTGTGCTTCAGCAGCCCACAGCCTGCACGAGGACTATCACAGAGAGGATGAATACCAAACACCCCAGCCAGAGCTGGGCCTGCAGAGCTGTGAGAGCCTCCAGTTTCTCAGACCTCCAGACCACGTGAGTGAATCCCTCGCAAAACATAGGGGTAATTAAACTGACGTGAAACACCGGCCCTGTTTGAGCTCTCAGGGCAGTTTGGCTGACCTCGTCCTGGGGAACCTGCAGCTGTCCCAGCACCGCCTGTGCTCACCATCTGACACCGTCACAAGAGGTCCCCTCGCCCTGTGTGTGTGGGACTGCCTACACTTGCACTAGCACGATCTATGTTTTACTCTCGTTCATGACATCCAGCCATAGCATATCTTACTCTCATCTGTGTCCGGGTGTGCAGAAGGAGCATGTCTGCTCCTTTAAGGGTCTCTGGTCAAGGACCTGTTTCAGTACAACAACGGATGATAAGAAAAGGAGGAAGCCATGGACAAGAACATAGAGGGACACAAACGTGACCGTCAAATGATAATGGAGGCAGGGATGGGGGCCAAAGCTGGTCAGTGACACAGATGAAGGCATGTGAGAGGGTGAGAGGGTTTATTCCAGCAAGTTTATCTGATGAGGGACCTTGTTAATTGGGGAACCAAGAGAAAAAGGGGAAACCAGAAGCAAAATTTACTGAGACAAAGACTTGACAAAACAAACGTGGAGTCAATGACAAGAAAGGAACCCAGCCATCAAGAAACTACAGGCGTCACTTCCAAGAGGATCAGCTGGACTGTTCAACTGATAAGACTGTGAATCAGAGAGACCCCAGATGAGAGGGGTGTGGGAATCGATAGATCTGTGCAAACCCATGAGAGACAAGCAGGGGAAGGGGGAAGAAGGAGGAACAAAGAGGGAGTGAGACAGAAACGGGTATAAAAGAGGTATGTCAAACAGTTGTATGTCAAACTTGGTCAGCCAGCATGCTTGTCTGGCTGAGACCTGCACCTGATCACCACACTCTGTCTTGTCGTCTTATATCTTCTCATAAAATCTTGTCTTAATCTGTATAATTTCACCCTCTGTCCCGTGTGTGCGCGTGTGCTGCAAGGACTAAGTGCCAGCTGCTGGTGAGACCTCTGTGTGTGCGAGTGGAATTTGGTGCCAGCTACTGGAGTCTGACCAGCGATGTGGGTGCCCCTGGCCTGTGGTGCCAGCGTCTGGAGGGAGTGGTGGTCCCACTGAGGCTACTGGAGCCAGTGGGGTCCTAGTGCAGCTAATGGAGAGAGTGAGGTCTCAGCATCAGCCTCTGGAGTGAGTGGGCGGCTTCAGCTTCCAGCCACTGGGGTGGGAATGGTGTGTGTCCCCAAAACCACCTACTGGAGGGGAACGGGGTGAGTGAGGTGAGCGAGGGGCTTCACGCCAGCAGCTGGAGTGGGACTGCAGGTCACAGCCTGTGTGCCTGGTGCCGGCTGCTGAGCAGTGGTGAGGGTCTGTATGCCCCCCAGCCTGGTGTGCATGGGGTGTGCATGTGTATTCACCAGCAAACTTCGAGCTGGACCAGCCGGGAGCAGGGAGGCCTCAGGACCAGGCCAGGTTATCAGGTGGGCGGGGGTCTGTGCTGGTCTATTATATAATAGAATATACAAAATAAATTATGCACAATGCAATTGCTCACCACCTACTGACTGATGCCCAGCCAGTTCCTGAGCAGCGGTCGCCGCTCCCTGGTCAACTCCCCCGAGTTTATATACTGAGCATGACGTCATATGGTACGCAATATCTCTTTGGCCAGTCTGGGTCAGCTGTCCTGGCTGTGCCTCCTCACAGCTTCTCACTGGCAGGGCATGAGAAGCTGAAAAGTCCTTGACCAGTGTAAGCACTGCTTAGCAACAACTAAACCATCAGTGTGTTATCAGCATTATTCTCATCCTAAATCCAAAACCCAGCACTATACCAGCTACTAGGAGCTAACTTAACTCTATCCCAGCCAAAACCAGGACAGGCAGGTACTTGAAAGGAGGGTGGAGCATTTCCAAAGTCACCTCAGTGACTCAGTTATGCCTGGGCGTGACATGAACCACTCTCCAGCCTCCTTTCCTTGTGCTGGCTGGGTCCCCACAGCCTCCCCTGGGATACAAAAGCCCTCATTTCCCTGCAGATACCTGGATTTAGCATTTTCCCTTTGGAGGACTCTGCCTTGGGCAAGCTCTCCATTTGTGGGGCTCCAGTCACTGCCCACCCCAGGCACACACTGTCCATGGAGATCTCCCAGGCTCTCCAGGCTGCTCCAGACTCCCCTCCTTAAGGACATCACCCTCATGTTGCATGTGGGGCAGCCCTGGGTATGTAACATAGCGAGAATTCACCACATCCACTGTCATTAAACACCGACGGGTTAGTCTTAAATCCAGCTCTTGTTCTCTAAACGGTCACAATGTGACATGGAGCCCTTTGATCCAGGCCTTTTGGGGGAGCGGTTGCTCATGCCTGATCTTGGCACCAGCACTGAAAGAGCCAAGTCCTCAGGAGTGCACTGGGGAGATCCCATTTTATTAGAGAGAGGCTATGAGAGAGCCAACTCTGACCCAATGTTAGACAGACATTTACACAAGGTTCAGGTGAGACAGAGCAGGTTCATTCCTCAGCAGATGTGAGCTGAATCTAAACCTTTGTGTAGGAATGTAATAACCACAAATAACAATGATGATGACAGCAATAATAATAAATTTAACAATGATGGTGATGCTAATGCTAATAATGGTATAGCAAGTTAAAAAAAAACTCCAACCAAACCCAAAGAAAAAGCCTGGAATGGGATAGGATGGGAGTCATTTGTGGAGGGTGATGGGAAGCTTATCGCTATTCAGAAACATCCATGAAATCCCTTTCCTAATACCATCCTTGAGTTCCTTGTTCCTCATGCTGTAGATGAGGGGGTTCAATGTTGGAGGCACCACTGAGTACAGAACTGCCAGCACCAGGTCCTGGGGTGGGGAGGAGATGGAGGAGGGCTTCAGGTAGGCAAACATGGCAGTGCTGATAAACAGGGAAACCACAGCCAGGTGAGGGAGGCACATGGAAAAGGCTTTGTGGCGTCCCTGCTCAGAGGACATCCTCAGCACGGCCCTGAAGATCTGCACATAAGAGAAAAGAATGAACACAAAGCAGCTGAATGCTAAAAAGACACCAGCCACAAAAAGCCCAACTTCCCTGAGGTAGGATTGTGAGCAGGAGAGCCTGAGGATCTGGGGAGCTTCACAGAAGAACTAGTTCAGGCCATTGCCTTGGCAGAGTGGTAGTGAAAATATATTGGCAGTATCCAGCACAGCATTGAGAAAACTACCGCCCCAGGCAGCTGTTGTCATTTTGACACAAGTCCTGCTGCCCAAGAGCGTCCCATAGTGCAGGGGCTGGCAGATTGCAACATAGCGGTCATAGGCCATGACAGTAAGAAGATGCAATTCTGCTGAGATCAAGAATAAAAAGAAAAAAAACTGGGCAGCACAGCCTGCTGGTGTCCCAGAGGGAATTGGCCATGGATCTGGGGAGAGTGGTAGAGATGAAGCCCAGGTTGAGGAGGGAGAGGTTGAGGAGGAAGAAGTACATGGGGGTGTGGAGGCGGTGATCGCAGGCTACGGCGGTGATGATGAGGCCATTGCCCAGGAGGGCAGCCAGGTAGATGCCCAGGAAGAGCCAGCAGCGCAAGAGCTGCAGCTCCCACGTGTCTGCGAATGCCAAGAGGAGGAACTGGGTGATGGAGCTGCTGTTGACATCTGGTGCCTCTTGGCATGGGGGCCTGTTGAAGGAGGGAAAGAGAGTGAAGAGTTAGGACAGACACCTCTGAGCAAAACCTACTCCATTTCTCACAGAAAATCCCCACACTGCCTCTGTCCTTTCAGAAAAGCCTTTGTGCGGCTCCCTTTCCCTTGAGCTCTGGTGCTGGCTGAGGCTGCCAGGAGAGCAGGGACTCTGCTGAGGGCTCTGGAGGAATACCTGCCCTACAGCAATTGGTAAATAGGAACATGGCTGATCTTAGTTTAAATCCGCTTGTGATAGCAAAGAGCTTTTCAGCATTGTTGCTCCCACTGCACCCCACTGCAGAGCAGAGCTGAGGGAATTTTGTAGGTTTTACTTTGTCCTAGTTGTCCCACCACACTTGGTGAGTGTTTTCTTAAGGCAGAAATCCTTGGCATTTCTGCTGTGCTCCAAGTCAAACGGTGTGGGTCCTTGGAGGCAAAGGGGCTGTCCCTTAGCACAGTGAGGACAGCTGGTCAGTCCACCCATCCTGCTCTCAGCTGCCCTGAGCTGGCAGCTCTTTGAGCTGGAAGATGATCACACCCCAATGTTCCCCTGAGAAGAACCTGGGCACTGCTGGGAGCAGAGGAATCCAGTTTGAAAGTGCAGGTCAAGAAACCACTCACGTGGTCCCAGAGCACCTGAGGAGGATCTCAGCTCTCTGTTCTGTGCCAGGGACACAGAGGGCTCATTTCGGTTGTCGATGTACACCATTCAGCAGCATTTCCATGGCCTTAGCACCGAGGCGTCTTCTTCATGGAGCTCCTAGATAACACAGAGATGCTATGGGAGAGCTGTGCCCTTGTGGGGGGCAGGCTGCAGCCCAGCAGGACCCCGCCCCAGGCAAAGAGGGGAATGTCCTAAAGATGGGGTGCCCTGAAGCGGGGGGGTCAGCTCATTTCCAGCCCCTCACATGGCAGTGCTCAGAGCCTGCCGTCTAGGTGGGAAAAGGCAGCGTAGAGAGCTGGGGAAACATGGAGAAATGCCTCAGTGTTCCTGCCAAGGGAGGCAGGACAGGGACAGGCAGATGGTCACTCAGGAATTTCTCCTCCCCGGGGGTCGGGCTGCTGAGGAGGCAACTCAGCCAGAAAGCCCACAGCCTTGAGGACAGAGGCTCTGCTGGGTGAGAGAGGAGAAAGAGGGTTTGCTCTGGGGAAGGCTTCTGCGCTGTAGGGGATAGCAGGAAGGTGCCCGAATCCCACTGCCCTCAGCATTCCTTGCAGCAGCCCCCTGTCCCTCCCTCCCTATGTCTCTGTTGCCTAAACCCGTCCCTGCTGGGAGCTGCTTCTCTGTCCCCACATCTGTGCCCTGTCGTCACTCACAGACCTCATCCCACCCTTTGCGTGCTCAGCTCTGCCTTGCAGACACCTCCCAAAGGCAGGGCACTGCCCATGGGCATCTCCATGCTAGCAGGAGCCAAACAGCATGTCACAAACCCTGATGAAACTGGAAAGGTGATGCTGGTGCTATCTGCAGACTGATGAGTGGTGAAGGCACTTGCTGAGGTTCCTCATAAACCTCACGGTGACTGATCAGGAGCCCCAGCCCTTTCCTAAACCAGACAACCCTAGTTCTGTTCCCACCCCGACAAACAAGCGAAAACTCCAAGCACAGCTTCAGGAAAGCACAGGCTTGAACAGGACAAGGCTGCCCTGATCACACTCATGTCAAGTCCCCTCCAGAGATCTGTAGGCTGTGAGCAGGAGCTATGAGCAGCCCTGAGCCACACAGCACCCCCCCAACAGGCAGAAGGACCCTTCCCTGACGAGGGTCACTCCTTCTCCCCGCAGTGCCATGGGGAGGTCCCCAGGCAGGCTGAGTGCTGACCCTGGCAGGGGGCAGAGTCCCTGCCCCAGCACACAGCTCCCAGGGGTGCAGGGACCCTGCTCTGAAGGACAGCCCTGGGCACCCTGGGGTGCACACCCTGGCTGCCCACCACGGCAGCCGTCCCTGGGAGAAGGGGAGATGTCATGCCCTGTCCCTCTGACAGTATTGGCAGATAATCACTGCTGTGGAAAACGTCCCCATCCTCTGCGCTAGAGAAGCCAGCAGAGCCACTGAGACCCATCATATCAGCCATGGGATGTGCCAGCTCTAGAAGAGCCCTCCAGGAGTCTCATCTGCCTTGCCCTGCAGCCAGAGACTTACCACGTCAAGGGCTATTGGGGGATTTCTGGTGCAATGAGCTTTAAGTTGTCTTCCCGCTTCAGAGAGCTGTTAAAATCTTGCTATCTCCTTTCCCCTTGATCCCCCGCAGGCAGCGTCCCCAGCCCTGCTGTGCTTTGCAGATGAGCTGCTCCTGGGCAGGGCTGTCTCAGTGCAGCGCTGCCGGGTTGCCATCATCTTCCCCTGCCCTAGGAGCCCGGCTCAGCTCAAGAGCAGAGACCCCGCCCAAGGTGTCACTGTCTCTGCCCTGCCCTGCCCCGCCCCCGCCCCAACTCCCTCGGGATTTCCCTGGTGCTCCAGGGCTGACAGCTCCTGAAAGGCAGCTGGGTTACCCCTGGGGAATGTACTTTGAAGTCAACTGAAGTAATCACCAGTTGTCCCTCTCTAAACAGCAGAGAGAGACTGAGTCTAGCAGCATGGTTTGTCCTACCAGAGCATGGTTGCCTCCAAAAGCTGTAGATGTTCCCCTCTGGAAAATGTCATTCCTGTGCCCAAATAAAAGCAGGACACATAGGGTGGGGCAGAGAGGGGTTGGCTCCCCCTGTGCAGGGCAGTGACTCAGCTGAGGCAATGCAGGCATCTCATCCTGAGCTGGAAGTCCTTGGGCTAAAGCAGGATTCAGTTCCCCATCCATCCTGCAGAGCCGTGGGAGCTGGGATCACCCCTTCAGTGCAGCCCTGCATAAACTGGTTACCTGGGTGTGAGTCCTGACTCTCAGCCCCTGCAGTGGGCAGTCAGTTGCTCACACAAAGACACTTGGTGAGGATGGAGGTGGCAGGGGTGCTCCAAGACATGTGCAAGTGCCTGCAAGCTCCGATGGAAAATCTCTGAGTATGCCCACATCCATCCTGAGCACCAGCGAGGCCAGAGGGGCAAGAAGGATATTCTTAGCCATCCTGAAGAATGTGCCTTTGTCAAGTACCTCCCCAGAGCACGCAGAGCTCTTCAGCTGCCTAAGTGCAGGAGTGCCCCAGAAGGGCCCTCCTATAATGGGACCTGACCAGTTTGCAGCCTCAAGTGCGCAGTCCCTGGTCCTCATGGGACACTTCAATCATCCCGATAGCTGCTGGAGGGACAATACGGCAGGACATAAGTAACCCAGGATGTTTGTGGAGTGCACTGAAGATAAATTCCTCCTCCAAGTGATGGAGGAGGCAACAAGGAGAGGTGCTCTGCTGGGAATGTGAAGGTCAAAGGAGGGGCTCACAGGGGAATGTGAAGGTCAAAGACAACCTTGGCTGCAGTAACCAAAAGGTGGTGGAGTTGGGGATCCTGAGGGCAGGGAAGAGGGTGAAAAGCAAGCTCACATCCCTGGCCTTCAGCAGAGCAGACCTTGGCCTCTTCAAGGATCTGCTTGGAAGAAGCCTATAGGATAAGGCCCTGAGGGGAAGAGGGGTCCAATAAAGCTGGTTAATATGTCAAGGGCAACAAGAAGAACTTCCATAAGTACATAGGTGACAAAAGGAAGTCTAGGGAAAATGTGGGTCCACTGCTGAATGAGACGTGGGATCTGGTTACACGTACCATGGAAAAAGCTGAGGTACTGACTGCTTTCTTTGTCCCAGTCTTTCCTAGCAAGACTGGCCTTCATGAGTCCCAGGTCCCAGAGGCCAGGAGGAAAGGCAGGAGCAAGGCAGACGTACCCTTGGTGGAAGAGGATCAGGTCAGGCAATCTTTAAGCAAATGAGACATGCATAAGCCTGTGGGCCCTTATGGGATTCACCCACAAGTACTTACGAGTGCTGGCAGATGTCATTGTGAGGCCACTCTCAATGGTCTTTGATGGATCCTGGTGATTGGGAGAAGGGCCCAAAGGCTGGTAGAAAGCAAATGTCACTCCTGTCTTCAGTAAGGGCAAGAAGGACGACCCAGGGCACTATAGGCCAGCCTGTCCCACCTCCATCCCTTGGAAGATGATAGAGCAGCAAATCCTGGAAACCATTTCTTGGCACATGAAGGACAAGAAAATCATCGGGAGTAGTCAGCATGAATTCACTGAGGGTAACTCATGGCTTGATCAACTTGATAAGCATCAATGATGAAATGACTGGGCTGGTATACAAGGGGAGAGCGGTGGATGCTGTCTACCGAGACTTCAGTAAGATTTTCAACACTGTCATAGAAGCTGATGAAGCAGACGTTGGGTGGATTGAAAACTGGCTGAACAGCCGGGTTCAGAGGGTGTTGATTAGCGGCATGAAGTTTCGTTGGAGGACAGCAAGTAGTGATGTACCCTCGGGGTCAGTTCTGGCTCTGATGCTCTTGAACAATTTCTTTAATGATCTGGATGATGGGGCAGAGTGTACCCTCAACAAGTTTGCTGATGGCACAAAGCTGGGAGGAGTGGCTGAGACACCAGAGTCATAATGCTGTGGACCTCAGGAAGGTCAACAAGGGGAAGTGCAAAGTCCTGCACCTGAGGAGGAGCACCCCATGGGTGTGGAGATACGCCAGGAAGCATTCAGAAGACATGGTCCTCTGGACAAGAAGACGGATGTTCCCAGCAATATCAGGTCTCATGGCTTAACCAATGCTTGTGTTCTGGGAGCTGGTCAAATGTCCTTTCTCCATTTCTGTAGCGGCAGCTTAGATTCCTGGCTCCTGTGAGGGCTCCATGAGGATGCTGACTTCTACTGAGAAACCTGGTCTGAGATCAGAGCTGGACCTGCTTTGAGACAGAGGTTGGACCAGAGACCTCCTGAGCTCCCTTCCAACCTGAATTGTCCTATGAGGTAGTTCTGCAGAGGCCCTCACCTCCAGCTGAATGCCTTCTCCTCAGGCTCACTGCAAGGCACAGGCTCATGGAGGTGTTCATGGGGAAGGGACTGCTGGGGCTCTCTGCTCCAGCCTCTCACCCAGAGAGGAACCATCACCAACCCTGGGGTCAGGTTGGCTTTTGTTTTGTGGAGCTGGGACCTGAAAATCTCTAAAGGTGTAAATGACAGGGCCTGTGGGGGAGGTGAGACTGCTGCTGAGGAAAGACAAGGTGCTGCTGAAAATGGCCTTTGGTGTGGACATGCTGTGATTCAGGCGTACTGGGAAAATCACTGGCCTGTTCCTTGAACGTCTTATCAAGGCAGTGGGTAAAGGATGGGGAGAGAAAATCTGCCGCGTTTCAGAGCAGAGGCACAAGAGCAGAGGCTGCGCTGTGATGTGCTTCCTAGTCATGCACTGCCTGCATCTCCTGGATAGAGATGGGACAGGCCTGGCCTCGCTGCAGCAGTGGCAATCAGCTTCTTGCACTCAAGCACCAAATCCGCCTACAATGCCCAGGGTTTTCTGTCACGCACCTGCTCTGGACAGGGATGGCTTTCCTGTAGGTGCTGGGCTGTCCTTGCCAGCCCCATACAATTGTGCTGGAGATGCCTGGCATCTCACGCAGCACCTCGGGCCTGGAATTGGCCCTGACGCTGAGCAGCTGCCCAGAATGAGTTTGGCAACGTTGGGATGTACATGAGACGACTTTATAATCAATGGAGGTGGTGTAAGTGCAGCTGATGGAGAAGACATCAGCTTCGCTCTCCCTGTGGCACTGCACTCCACGTGGCCAGCTGATGACCTCCGCAGGTTGCCCTGAACATACTGTTTGGACAGTTTGTGTTGTCGATTCAGGTGGCCAAAGGAATTTGTCACCAGCCCCCAAGAGGCTTCCCCCAGATGATGTCCTGCCTCTCGGCATTGCTCCATTAGAACCTGAAGTTATCTACACGTAGTTTTACCACCTCTGGCACCTCAAATGCCAAGAAGCTTTTGCGTGTAACTTCCTGCCCTCGGTCTCCATTAATTAGCATGGGAGCGGAGACAAGAGGTTCCCATGTGGGTTCCTGTTTTGTGTACACCTGAACTGAGGCAAGCGGAATCACCAGTCCTGGGGGTTTGTGGGGAGCAAGCTGAGTCCCCTTGCAGCTCCAGGACTACAAACGCCGAAGGAGATGCCTCAACTGACTCATCTGAATCCGTTCTCTCGGCATGGGTAAAGGAAACCCCTCCCTGCCCCTCTCTGGTGTCTCTGATGGTGGGACAAGGAGCGAGTATTCCCGTACCTAACTCTGTCTCTGAGAGGAGAAGTGACACTGCTGGAAAGAAGTGTCTCTGCAGTGCTGAGAGACGGGACATCAGTGGTTACTTCGGTCTGTGTCAGAGTAGGTTCCCTGGGAGACCTGGAGACATCTCAAGGGCTCCATCTTCTCCTGAGCTGGACCGGGCTCCTGGGATGGAGAGAGTTGAGGGCAAGCAGGCACCACTGCAGAGCAGCTCATCCTGAGCGCCATCACGTGGCGCGTACGGGCCAACCAGGGGATCAGGCCCAGCCAGTGTGGGTTTATGAAAGGCAGGTCCTGCTTGACCGACCTGATCTCCATCCATGGCAAGGTGACCCGCTGGGTGGAGGAGGGGAAGGCTGGGGATGCTGTCTGCCTGGACTTGAGTAAGGCCTTTGACACCGTTTCGTGGCAGGGAGCCAGGGAGTCATACTGGGAGCACTGGGGTGGCACTGGGAGCACTGGGGAGAGGCAGGGAGCCACACTTGGTGCACTGCGGGGAGCCAGGGAGCCACACTGGGACCAATGGAGCTGCACTGGGAGAACTGAGGGGAGCCACAGAGCCACACTGGGAGCACTGGAGGGGACCAGGGAGTGATACTGGGTGCACTGGGCGGGGGGGCAGGAAGCCAAACTGGGAGTACTGAGTCTTCACTGGCAGTACTGGGGGGAGACATGGAGCTGCATTGGGAGCACTGGGGAGAGCCAGGGAGCCACCATTGGGACTATGGGGCTGCACTGGGAGAACTGGGGGGAACTGGGGAGATGCACTGGAAGCACAGGGGCAGCTCTGGGAGCACTGTGGCTTTACTGGGATGACTTGGGAGGACCAGGGAGTGATACTGGATGCACTGGCAGGGGCCAGGGACCTGCACTGGGAGCACTGGGGCAGCACTGGAAGCACTGGGGTCAACCAGGGAGATGCACTGGGAGCTATGGAGGCACACTGGGAGCACTGGGGTGTCACTGGGAGCACTGGGCAGAGCCAGGGAGCTGCACTGGGAGCACTGGGGTGCCACTGAGAGCACTGGAGGGAGGCAGGGAGCCAAAATGGGAGCACTAGGGTGGCACTGGGAGCACTGGCG
Organism: Platalea leucorodia; assembly: GCF_965183815.1. Taxonomy (NCBI): domain Eukaryota; kingdom Metazoa; phylum Chordata; class Aves; order Pelecaniformes; family Threskiornithidae; genus Platalea; species Platalea leucorodia. The sequence goes on from NW_028121327.1 coordinate 20,993, forward strand.
AGAGCCTGGGTGCCGTACTATCAGTACTGGGGTGTAACTGGGAGCACTGGAATGAGAGAGGGAGCCGCACTGGGGAGACAGGGGCAACACTGGGAGCACAGGGGGAGCCAGTGAGTCGCACTTGGAGAACTGGGGTGGTACAGGGAGCACAGGGATACTACTGGGAGCACTGGGGAGAGCCAAGGAGTCACACTGGGAGCACAGGGGTGGCACTGGGAGCACTGGGGCTTTACTGGGGTGACTGGGGGGTACCAGGGATGATACTGGGAGCACTGAGGGGAGCCGGGGAGCCAGGGAGCCACATTTGGGACTATGGGGCTACACTGGGAGAAGTGGGGGGAGCCACAGAGCCGCACTGGAAGCAGAGGGGCAGCTCCAAGAGCACTGTGGCTTTACTGGGATGACTGGGGGGACCAGGGAGTGATACTGGGAGCACTGGCAGGGGCCAGGGAGCTGCACTGGGAGCACTGGGGCAGCTCTGGAAGCACTGGGGGAAACAGGCATCTGCACTGGCGTGGCACTGGGTGCATTGGGGGAAGCCAGGAAGCCAAACTGGGAGTACTGAGTATGCACTGGCAGTACTGGGGAGAGCCAGGTAGCTGCTCTGGGAGCACTGGGGAGAGGCAGGAGGCCACACTGGGAGCACTGGGGGGAGACAGGGAGCCACATTTGGGACTATGGGGCTGCACTGGGAGAACCTGGGGGAGCCACAGAGCTGCACTGGGAGCACTGGAGCGGCTCTGGGAGCACTGTGCCTTTACTGGGCTGACTAGGGGGTACCAGGGAGTGATACTGGGTGCACTGGAGGGGAGCAGAAAGCTGCACTGGGAGCACTGGGGTAGCACTGGAAGCACTAGAGGGAACCAGGGTAATGCACTGGGAGCCATGGAGCCACACTCGGAGCACTGGGGTGTCACTGGGAGCAGTGAGGGTGGCAGTGGGAGCACTGGGGGGAGTAAGGAACCTGCACTTGGATCACTGGGGCAGCACTGAGAGCACTGGGTGGAGCCAGGGAGACGCACTGGGAGCACTGGCGTGTCACTGGGAGCAGTGGGGCTTTACTGGGAGGACTAGGGTAAGCCAGAGAGTGATACTGGGTGCACTGGGGGGAGGCAGGGAAGGCAATAGGAGCCTTAGGTGTCACTGGGAGAACTGGGGAGAGGCAGGGAGCCATACTGAGAGCACTGGAGTGGCACTGGGTGCACTGCGGGGGGAGCCAGGAAGCCGCAGTGGCAGCACTGGGGCTGAACTGGGTGCACACAGGGGGCCAGGGAGCTGCACTGGGAGCACTGGTGCTGTATTGAGAGCACTTGGGGGAGCCTCGGAGCCGCACTGAGAACACTGGGGTGTCGCTGGGAGCACTGGGGGGATTCAGGGAGCTGCCCTGAGAGCACTGGAAGGAGCCATGCAGATGCACTGGGAGAACTGGGGTGGCACTGGAAGCACTGGGTGGAATCAGGGAGATGCACTGGGAGCACTGGGCTACAACTAGGAGCACTGGGACGAGACAGGGAGCCACATTGGGAGCACTGGCGCATCGCTGCGGGGAGCCAGGGATTCACACTGGGAGCACTGGGGTGTCAGTGGAGCACTGGAGGGAGCCAGGTAGATGTGCTGGGAGCACCGAGGGGAGCCAGGGAGCTGCTGGGGTGACACTGGGAGCACTGGGGCTTTACTAGAAGTACTAGGGTGAGGCAGGGAGTGATAGTGGGTGTACTGGGGGGACCCAAGGAAGGCACTGGGAGCACTGGGTTGCACTGGGATCACTGGAGTGAGGCAAGGAGCAGCACTGAGAACACTGGGGAGGCACTGGGTGCACTAGGGGGAGTCAGGGAGCTGCACTGGGAGCACTGGGGCAGCACTGGGAAGACTGGGGGGAGCCTGGGAGCCACTCTGAGAGCACTGGAAAGAGCCAGAGACAGGCACTGGGAGCACTGAGGCAGCACTGGGAGAAGTGGGGGCAGCCAGGAAGCTGATCTGGGAGTACTGGGGAGAGCCAGGGAGCCACACTGGGAGCACTGGGTTGGCACTGGGAGCACTGGGGCTTTACTTGGAGGAGTAGGGTGAGGCAGGGAGTGATACTGCGTGCACTTGGGGGAGCCAGGGAAGGCACTGGGAGCACTGGGTTGAACTGGGAGAACTGGGGACAGCCAATGAGCCACACTGAGAGCACTAGGGCAGCACTGGGTGCACTGCAGGGAGCCAGGAGGCTGTACTGGGAGCTCTGGGGCATCACTGGGAACACTGCGGGGAGCCAGGGAGCTGCACTGGGACCAATGGGGCAGCTATGGGAAAACTGGGGGGAGCCACAGAGCTACTGTGAGAAAAGGGGCAGCACTGGGAGCACTGGGGCTTTACTGGGATGACCGGGAGGGACCAGGGAGTGATACTGGGTGCACAGGGGCGGCACTGGGAGCCCTGGGGAGAGCCAGGGAGCCATACTGGGAGCACTGGGCCACAACTAGGAGCACTGGGATGAGACAGGGAGCCATACTGGGAGCACTGGGGTGTCACTGGGAGGACTGTGGCGGCACTGGGAGCACGGGGGCAGCACTGGGAGCACTGTGGGGAGCAAGGAACCTGCACTGGGACCACTGGGGCGACACTGGGAGCCCTGGAGGGAGCCAAGGAGCCACACTAGCAGCACTGGGGCTGAACTGGGATCACATGGGGAGCCAGGGAGCTGCACTGGGAGCACAGGGGCAGCACTGGGAGCGCTGGGGCTTTACTGGGGTGACTGTAGGGGACCAGGGACTGATACTGGGTGCACATGGGAGGGCCAGGGAGCTGCACGGGGAGCACTGGGGAGGCACTGGGAGAACTGGGGGAAGTCAGGGACCTGCACTGAGAGCATTGGGGCTGTATTGGGAGCCCTGGGGTGAGCCAGGGAGCTGTGCAGGGTACCCAGCCCCCTGAGCTGAAAGACAGGGATGGGGAGCAGAATGAAGCCCCCATAATCCAAGGGGATGGTCAGTGACCTGCCACACCACTCAGACACGCACAAGTCTGTGGGGCCAGATGGGATCCACCCAAGGGTACTGAGGGAGCTGGCAGAGGTGCTCACCAAGCCACTCTCCATCATCTATCAGCATCCTGGCTAACCGGGGAGGTGCCAGTTGACTGGAGGTTAGCAAATGTGACGCCCATCTACAAAAAGGGTCGGAAGGAGGATCCGGGGAACTACAGGTCTGTCAACCTGACCTCGGTGCCAGAGATGGTCATGGAGCAGGTCATCCTGAGTGCCATCACATGGCACATACGGTACAACCAGGGATCAGGCCTCGCCAGCGTGGGTTTATGAAAGGCAGGTCCTGCTTGACTGACCTGATCTCCTTCTATGACAAGGGGACCCGCTTAGTGGAGGAAAAGGCTGGGGATGTTGTCTACTTGGACTTTTGTAAAGCCTTTGACATGGTTTCCCATAGCATTCTCCTGGAGAAACTGGCTGCTCATGGCTTGGACAAGGGTACTCTTTGCTGGGTAAAAACTGGCTGGAGGGCTGGGCCCAGAGAGTGGTGGTGAATGGAGTCAAATCCAGTTGGCGGCCAGTGACAAGTGGTGTTCCCCAGGGCTCAGTGTTGCGGCCAGTTCTCTTTAATATCTCTATCAATGATCTGGATGAGTAGATCGAGTGCACCCCCAGTAAGTTTGCAGTTGACACCAAGTTGGGTGGAAGTGTCGATCTGCTGGAGGGTAGGAGGGCCCTACAGAGGGACCTGGCCAGGCTGCATCGATGGGCTGGGGCCAACTGTGTGAGGCTCAACAAGGCTCAGTGCTGGGTCCTGCACTTTGGTCACAACACCCCCAGGCAACGCTGCAGGCGTGGGGAGCAGTGGCTGGAGAGCTGCCTGGCAGAAAAGGACCTGGGGGTGTTGGCTGACAGCCGCCTGAACATGAGCCAGCAGGGTGCTCAGGTGGCCAAGAGGGCCAATGGCATCCTGGCTTGCATCAGGAATCGTATGGCCAGCAGCACCAGGGAGGTGATGGTGCCCCTGTACTCGGCACTGGTCAGGCTGCACCTCAAATCCTGTGTTCAGTTTCGGGCCTCCCACTCCAAGAAGGACATGGAGGGGCTGGAGCGTGGCCAGAGCAGGGCAGCGAGGCTGGGGAAGGGTCTGGAGCACAAGGCTGGGGAGGAGCGGCTGAGGGAGCTGGGGTTGTTTAGCCCGGAGAAAAGGAGGCTGAGGGGAGAGCTTGTTGCCTCTACAACTGCCTGAAAGGAGGCTGCAGCCAAGGAGGTCGGTCTCTTCTCCCCAGTAACAAGTGATAGCACAAGAGGAAACAGCCTCAAGCTGCGCCAAGGCAGGTTTAGGTTGGATATCAGGAAAAACTTCTTCACTGAAAGGGTAGTCAGGCATTGGAACAGGCTGCCCAGGGAAATGGTTGAGTCTCCATCCCTGGAGGCATTTAAAAGATAGGGAGATGTGGTGCTTGAGGACATGGTTTAGTGGTGGACTTGGCAGTGCTGGGTTAACGGTTGGACTCAATATGCTTAAGGGTCTTTTCCAACCTTAACGATTCCATGATTCTATGAATCTCTCCATACTGGCTAAGGAAGGATCTCTCAGTCTCAGGAAAGGGATCTCAAACCCTGAGAGGCGTCCCTGCTCGAGGGGAGAGTCACCTGGCCTGCCGTCCAGCTGCCATGCAGGGAGAGCTCACATTGGGCCCATCCTGATGGTAATATTTAGAGGGTGAAGTAGCTGCCTGCCAGTCAATAGTATAGACAAGATGTCTTCATTTTAGCTCTGGCAACTTGTATCTTTGGCTTTCGAAACCACCTTTTGAAATCTTGTTCAAGACACCTTCACTCCTTTGTACGTCAGCCAGGGGCTTTCCAGCTCAATACGTTCACCCCAAGAATTTGAGGGCTGTTGCTCCTGCGTCAGCCTGAACCAAAGTGCGGCTTGGAGTCAAGTGTATCCGTCACATTGACCAGATGCAGGAACTTTGAGGGTTTTATTCCTTTAACCCTTGCCTCTCTCCCCTCATCCTCTTTTCCTAGGGTGTTTTGGAGTTTAATAGGGGATTTTTTGTCGTTGGAGTTGGTTTTGTAATTATTTTGCTGAGGAAGGTGATGTGGCCTTGAAGCCCTGGGAGGTGGGGAAAGGTCTTACGTCCAGCACAGACCCTGGAGCTCTGACCCCCCAGTGAGCCCTTCTCTGCCCACGGCTCCCAAGAAGCATTTTCACCTCCCCACGGGCCTTCCCGCTGCCTGTTGGGATCCCTGCCCTGGAACAGGCCAGAGCACGGGCACCGCTGCTGCGGGAGACACGACGGGACAGGGGCCCCGCCCACCCACTCCCGCTGGAAGCCCCGCCCCCTCCCAGCACCCGCAAGGGCCCTGCACCCCGGAAGTCGCTCTCCTCTGCCGGCCATGTGCTCCGCTGGGATTGGCTGGCAGGACCGGCCACCCCTGCCGGTTGGCCCAGAGATACATCAGACCCCGAAGGCCCTTCCCCTGCATCCACAGGGGCCGCCATTTGGGGTTGGCCGCCATTTTGGGACAGGGCGCCACCATTCCATGGCAGTGAGCTGCCCTTTTGTTAAAGCTCATCCTGCTCTGTGATTGGCTAATGGCCATGTCTCAACACCGTCACAGCCGTGTGTTCTCAGGCAGCCCCTGTGATTGGCTGGCAGGACCGGCCACCCGTCCTGGTGTCCCCAGGGGCACGTCCCAAAGGAAGCCCCCTGTCATTTCCTACAGGGAGGCTGCCACTTCTGACAGCGTCATTCCCCACGTCTTTTCATCCTGCATTGTGATTGGCTGACAGCCATTTCATGACACCTTCATACCCACATGTTCTCAGGCAGACCTGTGATTGGCTGCCCACCTCCTTTGGTCCAGGAAGTGCTCAAATATAAAGATATCTACATTTATATAATATATATATATTTATAAGTAATTGTACCAATACATACAAATACATATTTTATTTATTTCTTAATAGGTACGGTATATTTATATATATACTTCTGTATATGTATTTAAGTATAGAATTTTTTATGTATATGTAAACATTTATAAAGCTATAGATAGCAAATATATACAGCCATAAAAAACCCCATAGCTATAAAATGGATAAAATCTGTTTTTAATGAGCGCTACTGGAGTGAGCACTTAAAGTTTAAATGTGAAGAGAAACAAAAGGAAGAGGCCAGGTCGGGGTCCCCCACTTTCCCAGGCTGCAGAACAAGCCCTGATAGGTCGGGGGCGGGGGGGGGCTTCAGGAGGGCAGAGGGGTGCCTGAAAGGTGGTGGGGTGTGGACAAGCTGGAACGTGCCCAAGGGCTACGGCCACCTCCAAGGAATAACAGACTCATTTGCCACACAATATTGAATATATATCACTATATATATATATTATAATATATAATAATATATGTATATTATAATAATAACATAATAATATATATGTGGTGATATATATTCAATATATATAATATATAATATATAATATTATATACATAATAATATGTAAAATATATAATGAGATCATAATATATATTATAAATTATATATTATATAATTAAAATGTATTATAATAAAATATATTATTACAAAACATATTATAATAACTATGATAATACAATAGCATAATAGAATAAAATTAAAATTCTTATAATATTAGTATTGTAATTATATAACATGAAAACTATAATATTAAATTAAAATATTTTATAATATATAATATGAGATATATATATTATATATATTGTATATAATATATATCACAACATATATGTAATATATCCCCACACGAGTACATAACAAATACGTTGGTATGTGCTTGTGAGGTCACTGGAGCCTGAGTACCTCAACAGGACGTACATGGCAAATGGGCAGATACATACTTGTGAGGTCGCTCTCAGACAATAGGCCAGGAGCCGACCCATGGCATGTGCAGCTTGTTGTGAGGTCTCTGCTGCCTGAGTAGCTGCTAGGCCAGGAGCAGGCCCATGGCTTGTGTCTGTGCTTCTGAGGTCACTCCTGCCTGAGGAGCTAGTAGGCCAGGAGCAGGCCTATGGATTGTGTAAGTGCTTGTGAAGTCACTGCTGCCATGGTAGCTGATAGGCCAGGAGCAGGGCCATGGCTGGTGTAGGTTGCTGTGGTGACACTGGTGCCTGAGTAGCTGACAGGTTAGGAGCAGAACAATGGCTTGTGTAGGTGTTTGTGTAGGTGTTGGGTCATTGGTGTCCGAATACCTGATAGGCCAGAAGCAGGCACGTGGCAGGTTTAGATGTTATGACCTCACCTGTGGCTGAGTGATGGATAGGCCGGGAGCATGGACATGGCTTGTGTACGAGCTTGTGATTTCAGTGGTACTGGAACAGCTTATAGGCCAAGAGCAGGCATAGGGCTTGTGTGGGTGCTTCTGATGTCGTCAAAATAATATTTAGACCCCACCCAAACATGGCTTTTTGGAAGAACCATCAGCAGCATAATCCCGTGCACAGCACACACACCCGTGTGACAGTGTAACTCTTGAGCAGACAGCGATGGCAGCAGAAGGGTGTGAGGTCACCGTCACTATAACTCATAAGCACACAGCTGTGGCAGGAGTAGGGCCTGAGGTCCCGTCACCGATGGCACCGCGTGGCCGTGGGGCTCGGTGCAGAGGGGCCGTGTGCATCAGCGGGGCATGCCGGGGGCCGGGAGCTGCCCGTCCCCGTGTCTGCGAGGCCGAAGGAGCAGCCCCTGCAGCCCTGGCTGGAGCAGTCGGGGTGGGGGTGGCTTGGGGGCACCGCAGGGATGTGCCTGGGCACGGTGCCAGGAGGAAACCACAGACTTCCTGCCCAGGTGCTGCGCGGGGAGCGCGGCAAGTGCTGCGAGGCCACGTGGGCTGTGGTTTGTGCACCTGCAGGCTCCAGCTCCCAATCCACCTGTGGGGAAGAACGTCCCCTCGGGGACAGGCTGAGAGTCAGGGGCCTGACTGAGCCTCTGGGCTGCAGGTCTGCTGCCAGGGCAAGGCCATGGCCCAGCTCGGGCTCCTGCGAGGGACCAAGGGTGGGGCTGTGCAGGGAGGGACGGGCGAGCCAGCCCTCCTGGGATGGAGCTCTTCCCCTGCCCAAGGCCCTTGCCCAGCTGCTGCTCCCAGCACAGTAGGGTCTGTAGCAGGGGCAGGGGCTGTTTCCTTCCCATCCTGACACAGACCCCGGTGCAGTCCCAGCTCCATGGTTCCCACGTGTCGGGGGAAGATGGACACTCACACCTTGGTCTCTTCGATGAGCCCAACGTAGAAGATGCTCAGTACTCGCAGTCCCCACAGCAGGGTGCAAGGGGTGAGGGACTCATTTCCCCTCCACACTCAGCTTCTCCCATGATGCTCTCCTGCTGCAGTGACCATGACACCTGTAGCGGGACATAAATGTCCCTCATATATGGTCATGAACGGCGCTGGAGAAGTTCATTGGAGGGCTGGGCTGTGTCGGAGGGGAGATAGCTCCCGATAACCTCTCAAAAGGTGCTGCTGCTGCTTCGATTGGCTCCTCCTGCAGCTGGGTCGGCATCTGCAGAGATATATTACCCTCCCATTGTCGTTGTCCCCGTGAGTCCCCAAGGAGCCGTGGCAAGGAGTGGGGCGCAGCAGGGCTGTGCCAGCCGTGCAGGAGGCTCAGGATGGGGATGGAGGCACTCCTCTCCCCTCGGGTGCTGTGGCTGCTCCTCTGGGTGCAGCTGTGCAGGGGTAAATGTCGGAATCCTTGTCTCACAGCCCAGGGCCAGCGGGTACCAGCAGGGCCATCGGGATCCCTTTGGGAATGGGGTTTCTTTCCAGGCTCCACTGAGACAAGGGTCAGAAGGTGCTCAGGTCCATGGACCTTGTGCCTTTCCCTGTGCCTCTCTGTGTTTAAGGCAGCCTGTGCCTGGCTGCATTTATGGACACCCCCATCCTGGGTGACCCTTTTGGGACCCCTTGTTCCCCAGGTCTGTGCCCCTGAGGCTGGCAGTGGCCCAGGTGGTGACGGCAGCACTCAGCGATGCCCAGGGCACAGCCAATCTCCAGGGTGCCCCGGAGGGTTTGTGTGCTGCTCCCTGCCCCAGGGAGCAGGGGAACCCCAACCCCAGGAAGGCAGTTTGTGCCCCACAGAGAGAAGGGGCCCGTGCTGTCTGCACCCACAGGTGGCAGAGAAGTTTCCTTCCTGGGGGCCCCGGCCAAGCACAGGAGTTGGGCTGATACCTGGGGTTAGGAGTGGACATGGGTTGGAGGGATCCTTGGGTTCATCTCGGTGGTCCCTGAGGACATGGAAAGCCCTGGGGGTGGTGTGGGTTTGGGTGGTGGCAGGGCAGGTGGTGGGCAGGGGAAGCTGCGGGCCTGGGGGCATGGGGCTTTCCAGGGTGTGCTTGGCTGGGGAGGAGACGGTGCCCTGTGCAGGGCCTGGGCGCACGGTGTGTGGGTGGGCATGGGCAGGAGGCTGTTGGAGTGGGAGGAGGTGCCAAGGGCTGTGGGGCAGTGAATGGCCCAGCAGGGCCGGAGTTGGGCCCCCCCAGCCTGCACAGTCCGTGGGGAGAGGAGGGACCCCCACACTTCCCCAGGGACAGCTCAGGGAGGAGAGGGCTCCCAGCCTGGTGCTGTGACTCGACTCCCAGACCTGCAGCCTGGGGCTCAGCCCTCTCCTGACCGGTCCCGTGTCTTGGTGTTTGAAGGGGCTGCGGAGGTGAGGCAGGAGGCTGGCGGCGGGCGCTGTGCTGGGAGAGTGGAGGTGAAACACCAGGGCCAGTGGGGGACCATGTGTAGTGACTCCTGGGACATGGCCAATGCTGCAGTGGTTTGTAAGCAGCTGGGCTGTTGGTCTGCTGTCAAAGCTCATGACTACGCAAACTTTGGGCCAGGATCTGGCCCCATTTGGATGGATGATGTTGCCTGTGGTGGCACGGAGTCTGCCCTGTCTGACTGCAGACACAGTGGATGGGGTAAACACAACTGTGATCACATTGAGGATGCTGGAGTGACGTATTCAGGTAAGGGGTCAACCCTTTCCCCACCTTTGAGGCCAGGATGCGGGGAGGGAACTGGCTGTGCCCTCAGGAAGAAATGAGCAGACACCAGATCAGGGCCCAGTGTGGCCAGTTGCACTGCTGAGCTGGGACATACATTGTTGGTTTTGCCAGTCCCTGCAGAAAGCCCTGTGAGAGCCCACCCTGGGTGCGCACACCCTTCCTGGTCCCTCAAGTGGTTCAGCCCACCCTCCGTTGGTGCCTGGGGCTCAGGTGAAACCCTCTCCCTGCCCCTTGGTGTCCGTAGGTGCCCATCTTTCTCCTCCCATTCAGCCAGGACCTATCTGGCATTGCCAGGGGCCAGGTCCCCCCATGCCAGAGGCACCAAGAGCTGCTCATGCGGCCACCCACAGCCCCAGGGAAGGGCACAGAGTGGCCGGGGACTTTTGGGCTGTGCCTCCTGGCAGGCATGAGTCCCTTGGCCTAAGCAAAGGGGCTGCTCAGAGGGGGAAAGTGCTGGCCTTGAGCAGAGGAGCAGGGTGGGGCACAGAGCACCCCATTCCTCTCCCAGGGTCACCCCACGAGAGCCAGCCCACGTGGACATGGCCCCGTGCTGTCAGTGGTGACCCACTGCCCAGCCTCTCCAAAATGGCAGAAGTTTGTCCGAGCAGTGCCTGCGGCTGGGGGTTTGGGAGAGAAGCAAGGCCACAAGTGCTGTGCTGATGGCTGAGGAGCGGCAGGGTGTCCCTGGTGTGTTTGTGCCATCAGCAGCCCCTGGGAGCTGCTGGGAGGGTCGTGGGGCTCCTTGCCTGTGGCCACCTTGCAGACCAGGTAGGACGTGGGCATGTAACTGCCAGAGGGCTCTGGGAACTCTCCGGGGACTTTGATTGCTCCAGGATTTGTCCGGCTGGTCGGAGGGAAGAGCCCCTGCTCAGGACGCGTGGAGATCCGTGATGGGAACCAGTGGAAAACTGTCTGTGACTCAGACTTTGGTCCCAAAGCTGCCGACGTGGTCTGCGGGGAGTTGCAGTGTGGCACAGCCCTGTCTGTGCCCAGGGCAGCTGACTTTGGAGAAGGTGTCGGTGCCATGTGGGACAGAGAGCTGCAGTGTATGGGGAATGAATCCCTTCTCATCTCCTGCCCCAGGGGATCCCGCAGAGACCAGCCCTGCACCCACACGAACGCCGCTGGTGTCACCTGTACACATAAGGACTGAGGGTGGGGTGTTCCATATCTGGGGGTGTGCTGGGGCCAAGGGGAGCAGGGCCGGGACAGTGCCATGCTGTGCTGGGTGTGAGGGCTGGAGGGGTGATGTGGTTGTCTGCAGCCCTAAAATCATGCAGAAGGAGGAGGAAATGAGGCACTCTTCCATTTCGCTGCTCCTTCATCTCCTGACAAAGCGAGAGCACAATTCTGCCCTCTCTCATTCTTCTCTGTCCCCAGAGTACACAGGGTTCAAGCAGGTGAACGGCAGGACGGCGTGTGAGGGGAGGGTGGAGGTCCAGGTGCTCCCAGGTTTTGGGAGAGGAACAGGACCTTTCTGGAGAGACTCATTCCACTGTGATGGGACTGAAGCCCACCTGGGACAGTGCCCAGTGACCACCCTGGGGGCCTCACCATGTTCCCATGAGAACAACGCTGCTGTCATTTGCTCAGGTGAGTGCTGTGAAAACGCCGTGTTAACTCCATTTGTCCCTTGGGTGTTGCATGGCCACCCAAAGCAGAGGACCTCATGGCAGCACCAGAGTGAATTTCTCCCTGGAGAAACCCTAGCTTCACCAGGAATGCTCTGGAGAGCTTTATCTGCTCAGACTGTCCACCCTGATGTGGGAGAGCTGAGGACTGAACAGGGTCAGGCATCTCCACCGCCCCCAGGGCAGTGGCTCAGGCCCTGGGGCCACCACCGGGCCAGCAGTCCTCTGCTCTCCTGCTGCAGGACAGACCCAGATCAGGGCTGTGGGGCTCAGCTCCATCCCTCTGGCTGCAGACAGCCATGTCCCAGAGAGCCCAATCCCCCACCCACAAGGGGTGTGAGCTGCAGAGCAGGGCTGGGCTTTGCCCTCGCTTCTGGTCAGCACAAGACCCAATTTTCTCCTGTTTGATCGGAAAGGCCCCCCTTGCTCTGCTCCCTGCCAGGGACACAGGCTCCCAGGCCCAGATCCCCAGGGATGCAGAAGGGCAGAGGTGTGTGTGCTCTGCCGCATGGCTCAGCAGTGCCAATGGCAGCGCAGAGGTGGGGCAAGGCTTGTCCTGGGGAAAGATGCCTCCTGCAAGGCCACAGGGGTGCTGTGAGGTGTGAGTGAGTGGCACAGGCAGAGCTGGGGGGATAAGGGTGTGTGCTGCCTTCATTCCCATGCACCGCCTCCTTGACTGCCTGACCATGGGCCACCAGCAGCAAGGGGTACAGAGGGTCGGGACATGGGGGGAGGTAGGGATGGGGCAAGGACAGAAATGGCAGAGCTGGGCTCGGGTAGCGGGACTGTGCTCTGGCGATAGCCGTCTGCTGGCCCAGGGGACAAAGCTGGGGGAGCAGAGTGGGATCCCATCTTGTCTCTGCCTGTCCCTGGGCCAGCCCTGCTGCTGTTCCACAGGCTCTGGGAGAGCCTGGGAGCCCTTCCTTGAGGCCGTGTATGAGGAGATCGGTTACAGCCCGGCGTGGGAGAAGCAGGCGAGGTTCAGTGGCTCAGGTGGGTGTGGGTTCCTCCCGGGGGACACATCTGCCAGGCTCTTCCCCCTCATCCCCATCCATGGCTGACCCCCTGCAGTCCCCTGGCCCATGGTCCCTGCAGTGCTGGGGCTGTGGGGGCTGTGGGGAGAGCAGCCAGGTCCTGGGCCCAAGCAAGGAGCTTCCTCCCCACCAGTTCCTCCCATCCCAGCTGGGGACAGCCCCTCTCTGCCTGTCCCTGCACCCCTATGGCACACCTGAGGGAGGAGGGAAGGGGCTGACCCGGGGCAGCTCTGGGAGCCCCTTTGAGACAGGGTTTGTCCCAGGGGAGCAGGGTGAGTCCTGAGCCCTTCTCCCCACTCAGCCCTGTCTCTGTGGGTCCCCCGTCCCCAGCAGCACTGACCACAAGCCTGGTCAGCAGAGCGCACTCCCCTAACAGCCGCTGCGCCTCTCTCCAGGCTTGTCTTCACAGGGGTCCCTGACCAAGCTGCAGCCCTACCCCGGGGACAGCAAGGAGGAGGATGGTCCGGGATCAGCAGCAGGTAATAGGGTGCGGGAAGGAGTGGATCTCTCCTCCCTGCAGACATGTGAAGAACAGCACTGTCACCATTGGAGTTGGGGAGGACATGGGGGGTGTCTCCTGTGGTGCTGCCAACACTAGTGTCTGCGCCCCATGTCCCTGTGCATCCTCTGCTCTGCAAATGTATCTTCTCCCTGTCACCAGCTCCCCTCTCCTTTCAGACGTCCCTGTCCTGCCTGGAGGTGACCCGGCGGATGGCTATGATGATGCCAGGGAGGTTTCTGATCCTGGGGATGATGCTGCCCCTGGGCAGGGAGCTTGGGAAATGGCCAGGGCACGAGAGGAGGCAGCAGGACCCAGGGATGCACCTGGAGGTGAGAGGGAAAGAGAGCGCTGCCGGATCCTGGGCTGCCATCCCTGGTGCCGGATGAATCCTTGCTGTACTGAGAGCTCAGCCTCCTGGGATGGGGGAAAATGCACCAGGAAGGGTGCTGAACATCTCCGGACTGGTGGGGAGAAGGGAGGAAGGTGATGTACAGAGCAGGAGGGGCACCCCATGGGGCGAACGTGCAATGGCTAGCCTTGCTGCTTGCAGGAGCAAACCTGTGCTCCCAGAGACGTGCTGGGGCCCCTGGAGCTGAGGGAGATGCCTGGTCCCTGTTCCCAGAGAGCACAGGCTATGACGATGCTGAAGAGGTGTCTCTGGCACATCCCCCTGAGGACACACAGGCTGTGCCACTGGAGCTCAGTGCACAACAGTCCCTGAGCCCCGCGCCAGGAGAGCCCGTCCCTGCCATGCAGCTGGGTGCAGCCAGGAGGGAGGAGAGGTCTGTGCAGCTGGGAGAGCCGTGAGCACCAGGGAACCGTCTCCCTTTTCCCACGGGCAGCAGAAACAGCTGGGCATTTCCTCTATATTTGTTCCCCTGTTTTTGCATCCTGCCTCCAGATTTGTTCTTATTAAAAGCCTTTAGGGGTGTGAGCCACAGCTGGTGCTTGCCTGGCCTGATGTCGGGGTGTCTCCCTGAGGCTGATCAGGAGGAGCGGACCACAAAGACATGGTGGTGGGGAAGGGGCACGTCTCAAGGACGGACAGCAGCCTCGGGGTCAGATTGTGGGGCTGCGAGAGCCCCTGGTCCCTGGGGAATATTCCTGCTGAGAGAGACATTTCCATCCCGCCAGCCACAGTTTCCAGCCAAAATGTCTCTCTCCAAGGTCCCGTGAGTGCCCATCTCTTCACCTCGGGGTTCCCCAGTTGCTCTTTCCTCTCCCACAGCAGTGTTGCCCCATTCCCTGCTGGGAGCTCCTCCACCCCTGGGGTGACCCTGCGGGTCCCAGGGGGAGCCCAGGCTCACACACCCCTCTGCCCTGGTCCCTAGAGCTTTCCTGCTGGCAGCCCCCGGTCCCAAGCCAGCCCCTCCATCCCCAGCCCTGGGCCCATCTCTCCCTGTGGAGATGCCGGGCTGGAGCCTGCCCTGCTGGGGGTTTCCCATGGGATGGAGGCTGTGTTTGCAGTTCCCATGTGTGTCACCCATCCCCTTGGGGGTCTCACCCTGGAAACGCTGCTCTCCTGTGGACGTCCCACAGCCGTGCTCTGCCCAGCATGGGGCAGCAGTGCAGAGGGTTGGGGTCTCACTGTTACGCCCTCGGGTAGGTCCTTGGGAGCTGCAGGAGCAAGCCCAGATCTGGGGCACAGTGCTGATTCTGCATTGCTCCAGAGCACAGACCCAACCTGCAGGGCCAGATTGTTCAGGCCCCAAAATGCCATGAAACGGGCTCTCTCTGCTCAGGTGTGCAGAAAACAGCATTTGAACCCTCCTGAGATGGGGGAAGTCCGGACTGCCTCTCCACTGGGGCCTGATCCTGGCACAGGGCTGTACTACAGGGCACTGCCCCTCCACATCTCTGCAGGGCAGAAGCAAGCTCTTGCTGCAGGCGCTGCTCCCACGCTCTGGCCCACCCTGGGGTGTTTTGATGGAGAGGAGCAAAGCTCTTCCCTTGAGCCCCCTCTGCCCCCCAGGGCTACAGCCCTCTGTGTCACATCTGTCCCCAACTCCAGAGCAGGAGCAGAGCAACAGGCTGAGGGAAATGCCCTCCCTGGGCTGAGGTGCCCCCAGGCTCTGATGGCAGCCCAGGGCATGCAGTGGAGGGGACAGAGGAGCAGAAAGCTCACAGCCCCTCATCCAGGCACTGGGCCTCCCCCTGCACCCCTCTGCCCCCCAGCATCCCTGGAGGTGGGGGGAAGGGCAAGCTTCCGTCTCCCTGGGGATAAGGGTCTCTGTGGCAGGGTGGGTCAGCTGTTAACTGAAAGGCCGACGGTTTGGCCACACGCAGGGGTGGTGTCCTCATGGTGGTACAGCTGGGGCAGTTGTGTCACCCAGTGACATAGATTTGTTCCCCAGTGAGCCCCTGCCTGGCAGAGAGGGCTTGGGGGAATCAAAACCAGACCACAGTCACCGTGAACATCTGGAGGGGCTGAGTGGAGGAGGTAAGGGGATGGGCTGCTCATCCAGTCTGCTTTGCACACATGGCCCCAGGGCCCATCCTTATCAGTGACTCTCCTATTCTTGCTCAGGAACAACCTAGAAGGGCTCTTTGGGAGCAGTGAGAGTCCTGCAGGCTCTGACCCTCCAGCCAAGCGTTTTCAGGCTCATGCTCAAAGCTGGCCAGACAGTAACCTTGCTTGGACAGACAGTCTCTCCCTCTCGCTGCCCTCTCACTTGCACTCAGTCATGAAAAAAGCCAAAGTCCTCTGGAGGTGCTGGACAGCTGGAGAGCACCAGCGGAATGATCCTCAGCATGGCTTTGTCAGCTGTCCTGGGCACATCAGAGGTCTTACTGGGACAGAGCTCCGGAGGGAGGATGCTGCCATTCAGGATTCAGCTCAAGGGAGCGCGTCTCCCTGGGACTGCGGGGATGGTGTCCTCTGGTCTGGGAAATGGGGTCCAGGTGAAGGAGGTGTGTGAGGATGGGACCAGACTGTGCACCACTGAGAATGACAAAGAGGAGAGAGACAGGGTCTTTGCAGAGACCCCGCAGAGGAGAGATCTCCATCCCTGTGGAGCAGGGAAGGAGGGACAGCTGGAGACCACCCCAGAGGAGCACTGAAGGTAGAGTCCTGCCCAGGGAGGGGCTGGGGACTGTTGGAGCAGGAGGAAGGCTCCTTCTAAGCCACAGCTCAACAGCTACAGAGCTGGGATGGTGCTCTGGCAAGAGGTGAAGGAGCAAGCAGGGCTGGGGCAGGCTGGAAGAAGGAAGGCAATATCTGGAAAAATGTAAGGGAGAAAATGATTGCTGAAGCCCGGGGTTGAACCAGGGACCTTTAGATCTTCAGTCTAACGCTCTCCCAGCTGAGCTACTTCAGCCCTGCCTTGCCCCCCCCAGCCCTTGTCCCTGTGGCAGCGGTGCCAGGCCCCAGGCTGACACACAGGAGGAGGCTCCTCAGGGAGGTTCCCAGGGAAAAGCTGTGCCCAGCCTCCGGCAGAGGGGACCTGGCCCCTCCCTGCCACCAAGGCCACCTGGGCTCCAGGTTTGGTGGAGGCCAGCTCGCGCTGGCTGTGCCAAGATGTGTCTGGGCCTTGTACAAATGTGACAGTGGCAAGGGTAAGTGGGCAGGCCAGGCATGGGCAACTGCAAAGGCTCGAGGTGGAAGAGTTGTGGGACTGGTGGAAGACCTTATCTCCTTCCCCATGGAAGGCCTCACTCCCACCACCCTGTTTTCCCCAGTTCAGCTTCACCCCTTTGTTCCCAACTCTTCTAGCCCTGAGCAGTGCAGGGAGATGGGCAATGGAGGCTGTGGTCAGTCCAGAACAGGTCCTCTCTGCTGCTCCTTCCTTCTCACACCTTTCCCATGGCGTCCGTCTTGTGAGCTACAGTCCTTTGAGACGGACTTGCTCCAGCACGGGCTCTCCTCAAGCCACCATTATTGCAGGAAATATCCTACGTCTCCAGTGCTGGGTCCTCCACAGACTGCAGGGCTTGCCTTCTCCACCATGCTCTCTGCCATGGGCTGCAAGGAACCTGCTCTGGTGCCTGAAGCACCTCCTTCTTCATCAACCGTGGTGCCTGCAGGGCTGTTTCTCCCACTATTTTTTCCCTCGGTCCTCTCCCACTTTGGCGGTTGTGACCTTTCTTAAATACACTTTCACAGAGGTTCTACCACCCTCGTTGATGGGCTCAGCTTTGGCCAGCAATGGGTCTGTTGGGAGCCAGCTGGAAGCAGCTCTGCCTGGCATGGAGGCAGCCCCTGGTCTCTTCTCACAGAGACCACCCCTGCAGCCCCCCCGCTACCAAAACCTGCACCTGGACACCAAGACACAGTGTAAAGCTTTGCCTTGCTAAATGACGTCCCCTGCTCTTCCCTCATCCACAAATAGAGTTTACTCGCTGGGGAGGAAGAGAGAGAAACAGAGAAGGCCTTGATGCTGTGCAAACCCAGTTCAGCACTAGCTACAACATTGGGGTGTTGTCAACACTGTTTTGGTCACAAATCCCAAACATAGCACCATACGGGCTGCTTTGAAGAAAATTATCTCCATCCCAGCCAAAACCAGTACAATGTGCCTGGAAATACAGTTTCCAGGATTCGCTGCTCTATCACCTTGCCAGGGAGAGAGGTGAGGCTGACTGGCCTCTAGTTCCCTGGGTCCTCCTTCTTGCTCTTCTTGAAGGTAGGACTGACATTTGATTTCCTCCACTCTTCGGCCACTTCCTCTGTTTTCAATGACTGGTAAAAGATTATTGAGAGTGGCCTCGCAATGACATCTGCCAGCTCCCTCAGCACCCGTGGCTGCATCCCATCAGGGCCCAGAGACTTAGGTATGTCCAGTTTGCTTACGTATTCCCTGACCTGATCCTCTTGCACCGGGGGTATGGCTGCCTGGCTCCCGACTTTCCCCACTGGTCTCTGGGACCTGGGATTGCTGAAGGCCTGTCTTGCCAGTAAAGGAGGAGGTGAAGGCGGCATTCAGTGCCATGGCCTTTCCCATGTCCTGTGTCAATATCTCCCCCACCTCCTTCAGCAGTGCACCCACTGTTTTCAGAGCTTTTGTCATAGCTTTTGTCAGCTCTGTCAGTACAGAAACCCTTCCTTTTGCCATTAACATCCTTCATGAGATTCAACTCTGCTTGGGCTTTGGTTTTCCAGACTGCCTCTCTGCATGCTTGGACAGTCTCTCTGTATCCCTCCCAGGTTACCTGTCCCTGCTTCCACACTCTCTATGCTCCTTTTCATGTCTGAGTTTGGCCAGGAGGTCCTTGTTCCTCCATGCAGGCCTCCTGGCATTTTTGCCTGACCACCTCTGGCACCTCCCATGTCACCACGTGTTTGTGTGTGAACAACTCCCTCCTGGCCTCCACCCCCAGTAATGAGCATGGGAGCTGAGACAAGGAACTCACATGCAGGAGCTTATTTTGTGCACGTGTATGAACTGAGGCAAGAAGAAACCCACCACCTGTGGGGTTGTGGCAGGCATGGGATAAAGTTTAGTCCCCTTCTAGCCCAAGGACTACAAACCCAGAAGGAGATGCCTCGACTGACTCAGCTGAATCCCTTCCCTCAGCAGGGGTAGAGGAGATCATTCCCTGTCCCTCTCTGGGTGTCCTGTCTAATGATGGGAAAAGAAAACGTGATTTTCATGCCCAAATCTTTCTCCTGACAGGAGAAATGCCACTGCTGGGAGTAAGTGTCTCTCCCCAGCTAAGGGAGGGAACATCAATGATTCCTTCAGGCTGTTTCCCAAGAGGTTCCCCTTGAGCCCCAGGGACACCTGGAGGGAGCCCAGAGGGGGCAGAGAAAGTGCTGCCTTGGGCTGGTCCTGTGCTGCTGAGCTGGGCTGGGCTCCAGGGACGGAGGGAGCTCCTGGCAAGAGGGCAGCACTGCAGAGAGACAGCTCTGCCCAGGAGCAGCTCCTCTGCAAAGCACAGCAGGGCTGAGGGCACTGCCTGCAGGCACCAAAGGGAGAGGAGTAGGGCAGAGAGAAGTTAACGTTCGTGTGGGGTGAGAGCATGCAGAGAGCTGACTGGGGGAGAAATCTTCACAACCCTCTACACAGAAAGTCTCTGGCTGCAGGGAAAAGCATCTGTGGTTCCTGGAGGGATCTCTGAAAGCGGGTACATCCCACAGCCTATGGGATCTTCTGGGAGGATTTTCATGTGGAGGAGGAATGTGTGCTGCCTCTGTGTGAGGCAGAGAAAGGTTAAAGGCAGTCTTGAGTGGGGGGATGCTGAGGGCTCACTGGGGGAGAAATCTTTACAGCCTTCTGTGTGGAAAGTCTCTGGCTGCAGGACAATGCGGATGAGTATCCTGGAGGGTTCTCCTAAAACTCAGGCATCCCACAGCCTGTAGGATCTTTCCGGAGGACTCTCACATTTTCCCTAGTGTAGAGGAGAAGGACATGCTCCAGAGCAGGGATTCCCTGCTTCACTGTGGGAGGGACAGGACATGATGGCTGCCTTCTCCTGGGGATGGCTGCAGGGGTGTGAAGGGGTGCCCAGAGCTGTCCTTCCAAGCAGGGTCCCTATGTCCCCAGGGGGCTGTGTGCTGGGGCAGGGACTCTGCCACCCTCCAGGGTCAGCACTCATCCTGCCCGGGGAGCTCCCCACGGCACTGCGGGGAGAAGCTGTGGGTGGAAGGGGCGACCCCCAGCAGGGCAGGGCAGGGTCCTTCTGCTGTCGAGAGGCTGCTGCATGGGTGAGGGCTGCTCACAGCTCCAGATCACCCCCGGGACATTTCTGAGGGGACTTTGGAAGAAGGACATCAAGGCAGCATTTACCTGTGTCGTGGTTTAACCGCAGCCAGCAACTAAGCCCCACACAGCTGCTCGCTCACTCCCCCCGCCCCAGTGGGATGGGGCAGAGACTTGGAAGGGTGAAAGTGAGAAATCTCGTGGGTTGAGATAAGAACAGTTTAATAACTGAAATAAAAATAGGAATAGTAGTAGCAGTAATAATAATAATAATCATATTACTACTACTACTACTACTACTACTACTACTACTACTACTACTACTACTAATTTAGTCCCTCACAGCACCCCTGGCCCAAACCAGCTATATTGTGCTCAGTAGGCGGAGGCCAGGCCCCAGCACAGTGCAACAAGCGGTGTCTCTTTGGCATAGCCAAGGCCAGGGCACCCTTTTTTTCAAACATTCTGGCACTTCATCGGGGTCCTGCACTTGTTTGAGTTGAAGTCCCAGACCGTCAAAAGTGACAACCGTTCTAGGTACCTGCCCATATTCTCCAACATGCCTTGCAACCTGTAACCACACTGCCTCAGGGCCTGGGTGTTGCTCCAAAATAGTTGGTTAACTTTAGAGAAAGCTGAAAAACTAGTCTTGAGAAGTACCAATGGGAGTATTTTAGTTCCCCAAGGATGTCCAAGATACTGAAGAGTTGTCGTAACGAGGGAGAAAACATCTGCCATGTTTTCACCACCAAAGGTGGTGAAGGTGCCATTCTGTGTTTCCTCCACCAAAAAGCTCTCGGAGGAGAAAAGGCGAAAAGTGTAATTGTTGATTGTCCCCATGAGATGGTTCCCAAAGTAGAGTAGTGGCATCAGTGCAGAGCTCAAAGACCAGATTAAGCTCAAGGCCACTACTTTTATATATATATATATACCTGCCAGGTTTATATACCTGCCAGAGAAAGCACCACCAAGCACTAAGGAGCACAGCAAACAGCGAAAGCCAAAACCAGCCTGTAACATCTACAACAAAAAAGGGAGCATGGCACAGATCAGATAAACTAATGTTGGGGACAGAGAAGTCAATATCATAACCAGCAACTGTTCAACAGCTATCACAATTATAAGTTCCCTCTACTACACTCTGGTCAACTCTGTGGTGAATTCTATCCCAGCCAAAAGCAGTAGAGCAGGACAGAGACGCCCTGCTGAGTCCTGTCCTTCCCCCCACCCTCCGCAGGTACTAAGGGAACTGGAGGGTACTGGGAGATGGGAAGCAAGACGTGACCATGGGGAAAACAAGGCCCCCAGTGTACATCCGTCCCCACGGACATGCCTGCCAGTGCTGCAGAGCGGTCTCTCCCCTCTCCTTCTAACCCTCCCATCCCTTCTGCTCCCCTTTCGTGCCTGCCTCTGTCGGTCTCTCTCTCCCCCTCCCTGCCTCCATCCCTGGGTTTCCTACAATGGGGCAGGGGAAGATGCATCTCCAAATGGGAGAGGGGAGAGCTGGGCTCATAGCTTAGGCTCCCACCCTGTATACCTAGGCAAGATGGACAGATAAACCAAGTGTTTCCACCAAAGAAGAAGTAGCGCAATCACTTTTTCTCCCCTTTCTCTCTCTAAAAGAGTGGCATACCTTTTGTAGGTATCCTGTAGGCAGGTCAAAGCCTGAGGAGAACAACCTTGCTAAAACTTTATTTGGGAATAAATGTGGTCCAAAGTCCACTGCCTCCCAGAAGCGACTGCAGGAAAAACAGAGAAACTCCCAGAAGCGCTCTCAGCCCTGCTCGGAGAAGGCAGAGAGAGATTAGCTACAGTTTAGACCAGCCCTGTAAAGTCTCCTGTCCATCTCTTTGTCAAACCGGCAACCTCGTGACAGTTTACTTTTTCAATACGCTACTGCTGCAAAACCATGAGCACCTCCTTTTAGATACCATTAAATCAGCAGATGGCATCTTCCTGAGGAGCACCTTTAATGTTAAGTGGCTATCAAACGCCATCCACCTGATTTGCATTTATCTCAAAGGCAGCCTTGACCTCTCCTAAGTCAGTATTCCTCAATTATGACAGTGCATACAATTCATCAGTTCTTTTAAAAAGAACTTCAGAATACAAATAGCTCACAGCGTATCTAAACATGATAGATAACACTGTGTAACTTAGCTATCTAATAAATAGCGCAAAAGCAGAAGCAGTCAAAGTGAAAATCTTCCAGGTGACTGCCTGCCCTTTGGGCAATTTCCAAAGCAAATATTCAAGTCATTGCCTGAAAACTTTTCGCAACCGATCCACAACAGATCTCTTATTTCTAGTTAGTGTCCCGTAAAGATATAACCATATCCCTAACCCTTAAAAATGACATAGAATGTCAGTGAAGAATCTGAGACATTTACAGTTCTCGTGAACCACTTATCAGTGTACTTTTATTTCTTTGAAGCCGTGGCAGGAGTGTGTATCATCATCAGAACAAAACCAGTGACACCTTGGATTCACTGACACGCAGGCAAACCTCCCGCTGACTTCACAACCTAAACCAGGCTTTTACCACCAGCCTTTGATTCCCCGCCTGTGTCTCCTAAAAATGAATTATCCTCACCCCCTCAGAGACAGAGGGCTAAAGCAGAGCACTGTTTTACTTTCAGACACGTGAGGTGGACTGCTGGATGGTTTTGGAAGTGAATGGCGACTGGGAAGCACACTGTGTTAGCTTGAATTGCTGTGGCACATAACAAACAGAGGATGAGTTTAGAGAGGAACGTGGCAGCCTTCCGAAAGCATTCATGGATCTGCTATCATAATGCTGATGTCCCCTGAACCCAGTAGAGGCCACGAGTCCAGCGCATTCAATGCTGCTGTTTTTCTGTGCACTTAGTGGATTTGCTGGTGATTACATGTGGTTACTTCTGATTACCAGCTGCTGAAAGAGACATGTATCGTAGAATCATGCTTTGGGATGGAAGGGACCTTTAAAGGTCATCTAGTCCAACCCCTCTGCTGTTTGGGGCACCTGCAGCCTTGAAGAGAGCAGCGATGGCAGATCGCGTGAGCGTCCCGACTGGAAAGAATGGGTGAATCGATGCCGGATTGCTGGAAAAGATCTTGCTTGGCTTGTGCGAGCCAGGCCAGCAGCTTCACCCAGCAGCTCTCCCCACTCAGCGCGGAGAGCTGAACCACTTGCGTACAATCCCACGCTACCCTTGCCCCACACTGGCCAGAGGATGCTGCCCAGGGCCCCCAGGATGGTGATGTTTGGGCCAGGGGTGCTGTGAAGGAAACCACCCTGGAAAGGCAGGGATAGCTGCAGGGCAGGCAGCGGGGGAGAGGGAAAGGGCCGCAGTGCCCCTAGGGAGACAGCTCCATCGCCCAGGCTGCTCTAAGCCCCGCTCCCGCAGGACTCCCGTGCCACCAGGCTTTCCCGAAGGAGAGCAACACCCCGGGTGTCAGGCTGCTCCCCCGGGACTGCCCCCGCTTCTGGGCTCCAGCGTGCGCAGTGCCCCGGGACCTGCTCCTCACCACTTCCCCCAGCACTGCCCTCCTCTGTCGGCTCTGCCCGCTGCCAGGGCTGGAGGGAGCCCAGGCATCCAGGCTGTTTAACCCCCTCTCCTGAAGCACCAGTCTTGCCAAACAGGTTCCTTATGCCACAGGCCCTGGGCAAACAAAGCTTATCAGAGATGCTGTGGGGACAAACATCCCTCCCCTGGCCAGGGGAGCTCTGTCCCCGCAATTAGCTCCGAGTGGCTGCCTGGGGACAAGCGCCCGCTTCATCGTGTCCCTCTGGATGGCCACATCCTGCTCAGGGACAGCGCTGGCCTGGACCAAGGACGAAGGCATTGAAGGGACACTTTGTTGGCACAAGGGCCTTTGGTGAGCTGTGGCCAAGTCCCAGGCAGAGACAGGGCTGAAGCCAGAGCCTTGTTGGGGATGGGGTCACTGGGACCCCCTGTCTGGGGGCAACTCTGCAGAGTGGGACCCATGTTGTCTGGGAGGGCACGGTGGCCCCAGGCAGTGGCAGGGTGAGGGCCAGGGCAGGGGATATTCCCCTCCGTTCTCTGCTTTGGGGCGCCTGTGGCTGGGGACTGCACCAGTTTGGGGCCTGCAGTGCAGGGGAAATGGGGTGGGCT
Source organism: Platalea leucorodia (assembly GCF_965183815.1). Taxonomy (NCBI): domain Eukaryota; kingdom Metazoa; phylum Chordata; class Aves; order Pelecaniformes; family Threskiornithidae; genus Platalea; species Platalea leucorodia. The sequence goes on from NW_028121327.1 coordinate 44,915, forward strand.
GTAGCTGGGCACTGTGACCTCCCCAGCACTTCCCCCAAGCCAAGCCCTCGTCTCCTGCTGCCCAGCATTCACCAGTGCTCCCCACTGCCAGTGCCTCCAGTGTCTGAAGAGCCCAGTCACACAGCAGTGCCCATTGCCCATGCCCCAGGTTGTCCTCCCACCTTCCAGTATTCCCTAATCCCAGGGTCCCTGGTGCCCCAAGAAGAGGGGTCAGTCCCAGCCCCCTCTGTACCCAAGGGGCTGGAGAGGGCTCAGAGACAATTCTGCTCAGGGACCCCTGGTTTGAGGCTGGCGTCATCTCAGGGGGGGTCCCGGAAGGAAAGACTGGCCTGGGAGGCGAGCGGCACTGGGAGATGGCAGTGCTGGGAGCTGATGGGCGCTGGGAGGTGGGGGCATCTGGCTTTGGGGGGCTGTTGGAGGGTGGCCTTGTGTTGGAGCGGTGGGTCGTCACCGTAGGGTTTCCAGCAGTCAGAGGCGCAGTGCCCACCCCCCTCACCACCCGCAGATGCCTGGGCCCTTCCCCGTGCAGCTGCCTCATACAGGAAGCTGGACTGATGCCGGGGAAGGTGTCTGGATCAGTGCCGGAGGTGGGGGCAATTCTGCACCAGAGTTGGGCTTGTTGCCAGGGCTGGTGTCTCTGCCAAGCCTGGCTTTGCCCTGGGGGCTCTCGGGGCAGGGAGGGGCAAGGAGGAGTCCTGGGAGGGATAAATCTGCCCGTCACCTTCTGCACCTTCACCCAGGACTCACCACACTGCAGAGGAAGATGAAGGTCGCAGTGCTCAGCGTGGCCCTGCTCTTCACCATCCTGCTGTGCACCCCAGCAGATGCTCAGGTGAGTCCTCAATGCCACGGGCAGGGGCGCAAGTCTGGGGACGGCTCTTGGCTGCAGCACATCAGCTCTCCTGCAGAATGGAATCGTAGTGGTGAGCACGAAACCCCGTGACTTGGCCCCTCCCTTTCCCAAGCAAGGAGCTCCTCCAGCCTCCCCTGCATCTCCAGCCCCAGGCAATGCAGCTTTCTCCCTCGCACAATTCCACCTGTTCCCTCCACTTTGCCCACAAAAATTAATCTTCTTGTGCCCACAGCCCAAGTTCCTCAGTGAATGGTTGGACCTGTCCCCTCCCTGGCAGGGTCCACTGCAAACTCCTGGGAGGGCCCCCACCGCTTTCTTGTCTTGGTGCCCCCACATCCCTCCCTTTTGGGGCTCCCCATCCCATCCTTTTGGTGCCCTCAGACATCTCCTCCCTGGAGGAACTGGAGGGCAGTTTGGTCCTCCCATCCCTTCCTGGGACTGGGGACGGCCCAGTGACCAGTGAGGTCTCATGGTCTCTCTACAGGTGGGGGAGGAAGTCGAGGGACTACTGGAGGATGAGGTGGGTACCGGGAGTTCTGCTGGCCCAGACCCTGCCCTTCCATGGCCATGGCACTCCAGGGCATCCCAGTACACCCCAGTGCACCCCACTGCAACTCTAGAGAACACCCCTGCACCCACTCTTTTCCCACGCAGGCCCCCTTCCCCAGGGCCCCCATTGCATTCCCATCCATCCCATCACAACCCACTACACCTTGGGGTGCCCCAGTACGCAGCCACGCACCCAGGTGGGCCCCTTCCCCAGGACCCCACTGCTTTCTGTGCACCACCATACAAACTCACATATCCCATGTTTCCATGGAGGCACCTTCCCCAAGGACCCCGTTGCTTTCCCCTGCCTCCCAGTACAGCCCAGTGCACCCAAGTGAGTCCCTAACCCTCTCTTTCTCCCCAGCCCCTTCCGCCTGAGCTGTTGAGGGCGCTTCTGCAACGGAGAGCATTGCCTGTAGCCGTTAATGTCCAGGTGAGCAGCATCAGGGCATCTCCAGCCCCACAAAGCATCCTGGGCCCCGGGGGGATCCCTGACTCACCTTCCCCAAGGACCCCGTTGCTTTCCCCTGCCCCCAGTACACCCCAGTGCACCCAAGTGAGTCCCTAACCCTCTCTTTCTCCCCAGCCCCCTGCGCCTGAGCTGTTGAGGGCGCGTCTGCAACGGAGAGCATTGCCTGTAGCCGTTGATGTCCAGGTGAGCAGCATCAGGGCATCTCCAGCCCCACAAAGCATCCTGGGCCCCGGGGGGATCCCTGACTCACCTTCCCCAAGGACCCCGTTGCTTTCCCCTGCCTCCCAGTACAGCCCAGTGCACCCAAGTGAGTCCCTAACCCTCTCTTTCTCCCCAGCCCCCTGCGACTGAGCTGTTGAGGGCGCGTCTGCAACGGAGAGCATTGCCTGTAGCCGTTGATGTCTAGGTGAGCAGCATCAGGGCATCTCCAGCCCCACAAAGCATCCTGGGCCTCAGGGGATCCCTGAGTGCACCTTCCCCAAGGTCCCCATTGCTTTCTCCCTGCGAGAGGGAAAGAGAGGGGACTGTCCATGATCCATGTCCCAGGGTGAGCTGACAGAGCCACCCCCATGCCTTTCCTTGCACCCAGTGGGGCTCTGCAGACCCAGAGTGTTGCTGTGCAGGCCAGGCAGGGGCTCTGGTGCCATATAGACCCCCAGGGTCATTGTGAGGGCTGGGCAGGGTTCTGGGAGGTTTAGGGACATCTCGGGGTAATGACACACTGGGCAAGGGGCTCTGGGTGCCATATGGATCTCAGGAGAGCCAAGTCCTGTCCTGGGGATATTGAGGGCTCCAACTCCCTTCTCTTTCCCCAGCTCTCTGCAGAGAGAGATGGTGGGGACAAGGCTCCTCTCATGTTACAGCAGACTTTGGGGGTCTCATTTTGGGCTCTGTCTTTCAGGACCGGAACCAGTGGTGACACCCCTGTCCTGTCCCCCTCCAGCGGCATGAGGAGATGATCATCCCTGGATGACCCCACCTGATCCCCTGGGAGCCCTGGGCCATTTTCCTCTCATGATCAATAAACCCCTTCAGCAAAGCTACGCTCTGCGTGTGTGGGTGTGTCCGTGTCCATGTCCCCTCTCCTCTGCCAGTGCCCAGACACCTGGGTCCTCTCTGGCTGCACCACCGCGATGAGCAGAGCGGCTGAGGGAGCCCAGATGCCTGGAGTGTCTCTGGAAAGGAGATCCCCTTCCCACCCAGCATGTGCTGCCAGATACAGGCAGATTAGGGCAAGCTGGAGTGTCCCCCAGGAGGCTGGGCAAGGCAAGGGGCAGACGGTGCCAGCCCTTGGGGTGCCTGCTGTTTTGGAGGCACAGTGGGAAACAGGTTCTTACTGGGGCTCTAGTGAGCACCATCCCTCAAACAGCACAATTGGGTGTCGGGGCAGGAGAGGAGCGTGGACAGGCAGTCCGGATCCCTGGGTCCTCTGCCCCACTCTGGGAGGGGCGGTGGTTCCCTGCCCCATGGACTCAGCACTCCTGGCTTCACAGGAGATTTCAGAGCCCCATGCTGGGCCCGTGTGCCTTCCCGGACCCCCAGCCCACACCCTTCTCTGGGACACCCCCCAGCACAGGCCAGGAAGGCATGTTGGGGCCAGCGGATACTGCAGAGAATCCCCCTGGGATGTGTGGCCCAGCTCCATCACCATGGGAGTGGGAGAAGCTGGCTCCCTGGCGCTTGAGCCTCCGTGGGACTTCTCTGGTGTCTAGAAGTGAGGTTCTGCACCAGCTGCAGTTGGTATCTCCACAAAAAGGCACAGGCAGGGCTGCTCCCTCCAGCCCAGAGACTTGCTCTGAGGTGATTTGGGGGGCTGGAAGTGGCCAAGAGGACCAGAGCTTCTTAGGGGAGGAGGAGGGTTGGGGAAAGACAGGGGCACATGATGGAAATGCTGTCCTGAATCGTTGCAGCCTCCCCTTGGGAGAGAGGTCCGTGGCAGCTGGGCTAAAACTCAGTCCTTGCCTCTGGGCTGTGTTTCTCCTGCCTCTCCAAAACCCTCACACTGCTAACGGCTGATCTCACAACCGCTCACGGAAAGCCCACACCGGTCTGCAAAGCTCATTGTTGTCCACAGGGAAGGGGAGGGAAGGGAAAAGGGGAGTGTGCTGTCAGGGCTGACACTCCCTGGGTCTCTCCCTCCAGTCCCAGAGGCAGCTTTTCTCCCAGGGCTCTGGGGCTCACAAGCTGTTCAGCTTTATGTGCAGGGAGAAGGCAGAGAGATTCCGCAGGGCCTGTTCAGGCCAGGTGGTCTTGGAGCTGCTGCTGCTGCTGCTGGAGCTCCAGAGCTGTCTGTGCTGGGACACTGGCCCTTGTGCCCAAGCCCAAGGCGTGTCCCCAGTGCTGCTGATCAGCCACTTTTGGCTCAGGGATGGGGCCTTGGCCTCAACATGCATCAACCCTCAGGGAAAAGTATCTTGGTGCTGACACGCCATGAGAGCAGGACAGTCTCTTGCCTTTGAAGAGCAGGACAAACATTGGAGGAGTCCTTTCTTCTTCAGCCAACCGCATGCCTTATGGAGACAATTTCCCAGGGGACAGACCTGCCCTTGGGTGGGAGGGGAGCAGGGCAGGGCCCTGGCTCCAGAGGCTGCTGCTCTCCATCCCACGAGGCTGGCCAGGAAAACCCTGCTTCCTAGGTGCTCGTGGGAGCAGGAGGACAGACAATGCTGGGGAGGAGAGCCACCCTCCTGCCTGCCCAGGGTCCACTGCAGAAACAACTTCTGTTGTCTCTTCCTCCTCCTTCCCAGATGGACCCTTTGCCCCGCTCTCAGCCTGACCCTTCCTTCTTCTCAGTCTGCACTGAGCATCGTGCCCTGCATGCGCAGCTGTGCTGCACCGCTGCCTGAGCCCCTCCTGCCTCCCACCTCCCCCTGCTCCAGCACACATAGTCCCAGCTATGCCCACGTTGCCTCCAGCTCGGGACAGGTTTGGGTCTTTTGCCTAAGCATGCAGAAAGGTGCTTGGTGTCAGGATCGAGCATCGGCACCAGCCCTCAGCCTGTCTCCTGCTCCTGTTGCACAAGAGCTGCTCTCCTGGGTCAGACAGAAGCACCACGGAGCTGGTGCCCAGTTATCAGCAGTGACATCCAGCCAGTGCCAAGGGAAAGTGCTTAAGAAACAAGGAAGGTGGAGAAGGATTTTTATTTCCCCCTCTGTCAGAGTGGTGGGGAGACCTTGGCTGGCTGTCAGATGCCCACCCACCCGCTCTCTCACTCTCCCTCCTCAGCCAGACAGGGGGAGAAAATCAGATCAAAAAGCTCAGGGGTCGACATAAGGACAGGGAGATGCTCACCAGTTATTACTGGTGGGCAAAACAGACTCAATTTGGGGAAGGTTAATTGCCAGTTAAAAAGAGAGTAGGAGAGTGAGAAACAAAAACAAAACTAAAAATACCTTTGCTTCACCACCCCTTCTTCCCAGGGTAGGGATCTTTATAAGGAGCCCTCCTCTTGCCATAGGCACCGGCCTCATCTCCCCAGCTGCTCCCGCACTCCTGTGTCCAGCTCATACCAGACGGCTGAGTTTCTTCCTTGCAGAGTGCTCTCAACTGCTTCCACCATCCTTTCCAAGAAAGGTTTCCAGCAAATGACAAGCTTCCTCTTTCTGTTTGGGGATAAGGGTGCCATCCTGTGCAGTAACATGGAACAGCGAATATGTTTGACATCACCTCATTCCCTATGCAGTGACATCCTGAGGAACTGAGACAACAAATTCCATAAAGTTGCCCTGGATTCTTTTTTATTCTGAGTGAAATTGCAAAAGAAAAATAATTACAAGAGAGTCTAATTTTGCTTAGGCAGTGATACTTACAAAAAAAACACCCCACCCACCTCTTCGAAGGTAGATTATGTCAAGAATCACAGAATGGTTGAGGTCACCTAGTCCGACCCCCTGCTCAATCAGGGCCGCCTATAGCCAGTTGCCCAGGACCGTGTCGAGGCAGCTTTTGACTGTCTGCAAGGATGAAGGCTCCACCACCTCCCTGGGCAACCTGTGCCAGTGCTTGGTCACCCTCACAGTGAAAGAAGGGTTTCCTGGTGTTCAGAGGGAACCTCCTGTCTCTCTGTTGGTGCTCATGGCCTCTGGTCCTGTCACTGGGCACCACTGAGAAGAGCCTAGCTCTACCCTCTCTGCACCCTCCCTTCAGGTCTTTGTATACATTGATAAGATCCCCCTGAGCCTTCTCTTCTCCAGGCTGAACAGTCCCAGCTCTCCCAGCCTGTCTTCATAGGAGAGATGCTCCAATCCCTTCAGCATCTTTGTGGCCCTTCGTTGGACTCTCCAGTAGGTTCATGTGCTGGGGAGCCCAGCACTGGCCACAGCACTCCAGGTGGGACCTCACTGGTGCTGAGCAGAGGGGAAGGATCACTGCTGCTAATGCAGCCCAGGACACCACAAGGGCACAGCGCTGTCTCATAGTCAACTTGGTGTCCATCAGGACGCCCAGGTCCTTTTCTGCTGAGCTGTTCAGCCCCCACCGTATGGGGTTGTTCCTCCCCAGGGGCAGGATTTTGCAATTCCCCTTGTTAATCTTCATGAGGTTCCTGCCAGCCCATTTCTCCAGCCTGTTGAGGTCCCTCAGGATGACAGCAGGACTTTCGGGAATACCAGCCACTCCTCCCAGTTTGGTGTCATCTGCAAACTGGCGGAGGGCACACCCTGCCCCATCATCCGGAGCGTTAATGAAGATGTTAAACAGCACTGGACCCAGTATCGATCCCTGGGGTACACCGCTAGTTACTGCCCTCCAACTAGACCTCGTGCCACTGATCACCACGCTCTGGGCCTGGCCATTCGGCCACTTTTCAGCCCACCTCACTGCTCATCCAGCCCAGACTTCATCAGCATCTCTATGAGGATCTTGTGGGAGACAGTGTCGAAGGCCTTCCTGAAGTCCAAGCAGACAACAGCCACTGCTTTCCTGTCGTCTACAAACCAGTCATTTCATCACAGACATTTATCAAGCGCATCAAGTATGACTTCCCCTTGGTGGAGCTACGCTGACTACTTCTGATGATTTTCTTGTCCTTCATGTGCCTGGAAATCCTTTCCAGGATTTGCTGCCTCATTGCTGGGTCCTCCTTGCCCTTCCTGAAGGTAGGGGTAACATTTGCTTTTCTCCAGCCTTCAGCCTTTTCAATGTCCTGTGTAACCAAGTCCTCCGTCTCATTCAACAGTGGGCCCACATTTTTCCTGGCCTCCATTTTCTCAGCCTTTGTGCTTATAGAAGCCCTTTTTGGTGTCTTTGACATCCCTGGTCAGATTCCATCAGATTCATCTCTCCTAACCTCATCCCTGGATGCTCAGGCAACATCTCTGTATTCCTCCCAGGTTACCTGTCTTTGCTTTCACCCTCTGCTTCCTTTTTGTGTTTGAGTTTGGCCAGGAGCTCCTTGTTCCTCCACGCAGGCCTCCTGGCATTAACCTTTTATTTTCTTCTTCCCTCTTTTCCCCCTCCCAGATCATACTCATACCTGTGACAGTATTAACCAAAACTAATAAACCAAACTAGCGGTAGTTTGGTACAGGCAGAGGAGTTAAAGGCCTAAGCCGTAAACAGGCCAAGAACTTCTCTCATTCCAACCTGTTCTATAAAAAAGCACAAAGGAGCAGAGTGAGCACACAGTGAGCATCGATACATATGAGCTTGGAGCACCGATCATGTGATTAACACATGAATAGAGGGCGGCTTTTCCAAGACTCATTTATCAAGGAACAAAGACACTTGTGGGTACAAGGAGTCTCATGCGTACCTTTTCCATCACGTGCAATTTGACTAAAAGCCAACCACTTTCTTCCATGAATATGACAGCCTAAGTGAGCCTTCTTTGCGCTCTCCCTGCTAGGCAGCGTGGCTGCATGGCGGGGATCTCCCCTGAGCTGGGACACCGCTCAAGGTTGCTCCTCAAGGCAGAGAGACCTTTTACCAACGACGGATCTCTGGTCAGCGACCGATATCGCGCATAACCTTGTATTATGGTAACTTTGATTTGTGTCTTGGTAACTTTGACTCTGCCTTGGTCGTTTTGAATCATTGTTCGAATGATTGTGCAGTACAGTAATAGAAGGAACCTTGCCATCGAACTTTAAAGGCACACTTTTACAACATCGCATTTCCATAAAACCACTTTTGCTGATACCTTTGGCAGTGGCTCTTTAAGCGATCGAAATCGCCCATTCGCAACAAATTGGCATAGTCGGCGGGATGGAAGTAGTATCGCTGATTACTGACGGAAGCACAGAAGAAGCCCAAGTCCAAAATTCTCAGAAGAATGGGCTTGTGACCACTGGCATGACTGGGGTACTATTGAAGAACAAGTAAAACTAGGAAGAGGAAATAGTAAAGATGGTAAAGGAAAAGGAATTCTTTGTAAGATGGTAGGTACCTGCCTAGAAGCCGCCTGTCAGGATAGGAAAAACCATAACAGAGAGGGACAAGATCTGAAAGAGGCAATCGAAGGCAGGAAGGCAGCTGCGTGATTACTGTCCCTGCAAATTGAACAGCTACAGAAGCAGTTACAGGAGGAAAAGGAGAAAAAGCAAAAGTTGGAAGAAAAGATCGAGATGACGCTCATGTGGGCCCCACCCCCAACAACCCCATGCAAATTAGGAAAGTACTAGTGTCCCCAGAGGACTGGGACGGTGATATTTGGGGTGATCCTGATGACCATGATGAGGGAAATGTTAACCCCCTGCCCCTTCCAGACTCCTCTGAATATAAGACTAGACCCATCATTAAAGCAGAATACTTTGAAGGACCTCGGGGAGGTGATAAGCAATAGACTACGCAAAGCACTCCATGGGATGAGTTACGATTGGCAAACTGACAAGAGAAATATGGCAGAAAGCCAAGTGAAACTGAAGCTCAATGGTTGTGGCGGTGTCTGCCTCAGCGGTGGTGACCAAATAATGTTGAGTGGAGACAAAGCAAACGGCTATTGGGGTCCAGCAGTTTTCTTGAACCTAGGACCCGACCTGGTAGATGAAGCCCATCCTATCACCAGCAGGGTAGCCTGCTGGGTTGGGGGAATAGATGCCTCGGATCGAGGTGAACCTTCTATGATTCCCATCTGTTCCCTAAGTGAACTCTCCACTGCCGTCACCAAAGCCACCTGCATACAAGGTACGCACAAACGGGGAGGGTCGGGTGTGTCCTGGATTTGGCTGGGCTAGAGTTAATTTTCTTCCTAGTAGCTGGTATAGTGCTGTGTTTTGGATTTAGGATGAGAATAAAGTTGAGAACACAGTGATGTTTCAGTTGTTGCTGAGTAGTGCTTATACCGGTCAAGGACTTTTCAGCTTCCCGTGCTCTGCCAGGTGCACAAGAAGTTGGGAGGGGGCACAGCCAGGACAGCTGACCCAGACTGGCCAAAGGGCTATTCCATACCGTGTGACGTCATGCTCAGTATGTAAACTGGGGGAGTTGGCTGGGGGGAGGGGGGACCGTTGCTCGGGGATGGGCGGGGCATCGGTCAGCGGGTGGTGAGCAATTGCATCACTTGCTTTGTACATCATTATTAGTATTATTATTACTACTACTCTTTTACTTTCTTTTATTTCATTTATTAAACTGTTCTTATCTCAACCCACGAGTTTTCTCACTTTTACTCTTCTGATTCTCTCCCCCTTCCCCCCGGGGAGGGGGACGTGAGCAAGCAGCTCTGTGGTGCTTGGTTGCTGGCTGGGGTTAAACCACGACAGTCCTTGCTATTATAACAGATTAACCAGAGCGTATTAAGGAATTTGTATCTGTTAACGGTTGCGGGTCACAATATTGATTCATCTCTTCTCGATCTTAGTTTGTCTCATCTGCACCATGCTCTTGTTTTTGCTGTACATGTTAAAGACTGGTGTTGGGTTTTGCCATTTGCTGTGCTCTGCAGTGATTAGTGATGTTTGACCTGGGAGATTTGTTATTAAAACCCTGGCCTTGAGCGTTCTCTGGTATTTGGGTTTTGTACCAAAGCCGTTAGCGCACTTCGGATACCATCTCGTGGAGACAATTAGCAATTACACGTCTTCCTCAGAGGTTTCTGATGGAGGAAATACAGAATGGCACCTTTGCTGCCTTCTTCTATGATGTTTCCTCCTTCATTACAACCACTTTTCAGTATCTTGAACATCCTTGGGTAGTTAAGATGATAGATACATCTATTGGTATTTCTTGGGAATATTGTTTTGGTTTTGTCTAAGGTTAATAAGCAGTTTAAGAAGATCACCCAGAGAGCTCCGCCAAGGCTGGATAGTTATGAATAGCAGGGTGTGTGGGAGAGTATGGGCAAGTACCTAGGACAGTGGGCACCTCCAGTGTCTTGGTACTTCACCCCTGAACAAGTGCAGAATCCTGAAAAACTAGTAAAATATTTGGAAACAGTATGTTGTTACCCCGGCAACTCCAGAAAGACACAAATCACTGCAATGGGCTGGGGCCTGGCCCATGCCCACCGAGCCCTATTCAACACTATTCAGAACCCACAAGGGGAAGAGAAGGTCTCTGGATCTGACAACAAAATGACAGGCACTGTGGCTACACCAGCCCCAGTGACAGGCATTGGCGGCTGAACCAGAGAATCAACACTTGCTGGTGTCAGTCACCCCTACACACAAGAGAAAATACACAGGAAAATTAGCTTGTTTAGTAAGGGATGAAGATGAGCCAGGGCCATCACGAGAACAGGAGGAGGAAGAGGCAGAACCCATAAACAGGACGGTAACAAATCGCTACCACAACAGTGCACCGGCAGCAATACTGCACCAACCGAGACTCCCTCATTCCCATCCATAAGCTGATTCGTCGACTGAAGAGCCAAGGAGTGATCAGCAAGACTCACTCACCTTTAACAGTCCCATATGGCCAGTGCGAAAGTCTAATGGAGAGTGGAGACTGACAGTAGACTATCGGGGCCTGAACGAAGTCATGCCACCACTGAGCGCTGCCGTGCCGGACATGCTACAACTTCAAATACGAATTGGAGTAAAAGGCAGCCAAGTGGTATGCCACTATTGACATCGCTAATGCGTTTTTCTCAATCCCTTTGGTGGCAGAGTGCAGGCCACAGTTTGCTTTCACTTGGAGGGGCATCCAGTACACCTGGAATCGACTGCCCCAGTGGTGGAAACACAGCCCCACCATTTGCCATGGACTGATCCAGACTGCATTGAACAGGGTGGGGCTCCGGAACACCTGCAATACATTGATGACATCATCATGTGGGGCAACACAGCAGCAGAAGTTTTTGAGAAAGGGAAGAAAATAGTCCAAATCCTTCTAGAGGCCGGCTTTGCAATAAAACAAAGTAAGGTCAAGGGACCTGCACAGGAGATCCAGTTTTTAGGAGCAAAATGGCAAGATGGGCGTCATCAGATCCCAATGGATGTAATCAACAAAATCACAGCCATGTCTCCACCAACCAGCAAAAAGGAAACACGGGCTTTCTTGGGCATTGTGGGTTTTTGGAGAATGCATATTCCAAATTACAGTCCGATCATAAGCCCTCTCTATCAAGTGACCTGGAAGAAGAACAGTTTCAAATGGGGCCCTGAGCAACGAGAAGCCTTTAAACAAATTAAACGGGAGATAGTTCATGCAGTCACCCTTAGGCCAGTCCGGGCAGGACAAGATGTAAAAAATGTGCTCTACAATGTAGCCGAGAACGGCCCTACCTGGAGCCTCTGGCAGAAAGCACCAGGGGAGATTCGAGGTCGACCCCTCGGGTTTTGGAGTCGGGGATATAGAGGATCTGAGGCGTGCTATACTCCAACTGAAAAAGAGATATTGGCAGCATGTGAAGGGGTTTGAGCTGCTTCAGAAGTGGTTGGTACTGAAGCACAGCTCCTCCTGGCACCCCGACTGCCACTGCTGGGCTGGATGTTCAAAGGGAGGGTCCCCTCTACGCATCACGCAACTGATGCTACATGGAGTAAGTGGGTCACACTGATCACACAGCGGGCTCAAATAGGAAACCCCAGTCACCCAGGAATCTTGGAAGTGATCATGGACTGGCCAGAAGGCAAAGATTTCGGAATATCGCCAGAGGAGGAGGTGACGCATGCTGGGGAGGCCCCACTGTATAATAAACTACCAGAAAATGAGAAGCAATATGCCCTGTTCACTGATGGATCCTGTCGTCTTGTGGGGAAGCATCAGAGGTGGAAAGCTCCTGTATGGAGTCCTATAGGACAAGTTGCAGAAACTGCTGAAGGGGAAGGTGAATCGAGTCAGTTTGCAGAGGTGAAAGCCATCCAGCTGGCTTTGGATATTGCTGAACGAGAAAAGTGGCCAATGCTCTATCTGTGTACTGACTCATGGATGGTGGCAAATGGCCTGTGGGGGTGGCTACAGCAATGGAAGCGGAGCAACCGGCAGCACAGAGGCAAACCCACCTGGGCTGCTGAATTGTGGCAAGATATTGCTGCCTGAGTAGAGAACCTGATTGTAAAAGTACATCACATAGATACTCACGTACCCAAGAGTTGGGCCACTGAAGAACATCAACACAACCAGCAGGTGGATCAGGCTGCTAAGATTGAAGTGCCTCAGGTGGATCTGGACTGGCAACGGAAGGGTGAATTATTTCTAGCTCGGTAGGCCCATGACACCTCAGGCCATCAAGGAAGAGATGTAACATATAGATGGGCTTGTGATCGAGAGGTGGACTTGACCATGGACACTATTGCACAGGTTGTCCGTGAATGCGAAACATGCGCTGCAATCAAGCAAGTCAAGCGGTGCAAGCCTCTCCGCAATGGAGGACGATGGCTGAAATATAAATGTGCGGAAGCCTGGCAGACTGATGATATCACACTCCCACAAACCCGCCAAGGCAAGCGCCATGTGCTTACAATGGTGGAAGCAACCACCAGATGGCTGGAAACATATCCCGTGCCCCATGCCACCGCCCGGAACGCTATCCTGGGCCTTGAAAAGCAAGTCCTGTGGCGACATGGCACCCCAGAAGGAATGGAGTCAGATAACGGAACTCATTTCCGAAACACCCTCATAGACACCTGGGCCAAAGAGCATGGCACTGAGCGGGTATATCACGTCCCCTATCGTGCGCCAGCCTCCGGGAAAATCGAACGATACAATGGACTGTTAAAGACTACACCGAGAGCAATGGGTGGTGGGACATTCAGACATTGGGATACACATTTAGCAAAGGCCACCTGGTTAGTCAACACCAGGGGATCTGCCAATCGAGCAGGCCCTGTCCAGTCAAGACTTTTACGTACTGTAGAGGGGGATAAAATCCCCGTAGTGCACCTAAAAATATGATGGGGAAGACGGTCTGGGTTACTCCTGCCTCAGGCAGAGGTAAATGCATTCGTGGGATTGCTTTTGCTCAAGGACCTGGGTGCAGTTGGTGGGTGATGCGGGAGGATGGGGAAGTCTGATGTGTACCTCAAGGGGATTTGATTTTGAGCGAAAATAGCCAGTGAAGTGAATTGTATCATGTTAGTTGCTATATAATACTGGATGTCATCACTTCTATGATTACTATGTGCCATATCTACAGTATACAGTAAGAATCACCCAGATTAATGAAGAATGAACTCTGAGGAAACCGAGCAAACTGCAGCGGTGATGGAACCAGAACTGGCTTCAGCATGCAACAATCCAACACCGCACACCATCCTTCCTGCCCTGAAAGACTGTTAGGACAGATGGAGCCCAAAGTCATGGACTAAATGAACTCAACAAACATTTTAGAGGGATAGCCCATAGACTAGGGAAATTATATCTATGTGTGTGTGTGTATATCTATCTATCTATCTATCTATCTATCTGTCTATCTATCTATCTATCTATCTGTCTATCTATCTATCTATCTATCTATCTATCTCAAAAGACTGGAAAAGTGGTGGTGATAAATTGGAATGTATTGGAAAGTGTAAGCCCTGGGCATGACGTAGATGGTATAGCATAAGGGGTGGATACTGTCCTGGTTTCAGCTGGGATAGAGTTGATTTTTCTTCCTAGTAGCTGGTATAGCGCTGTGTTTTGGATTTAGGATGAGAATAACGTTGAGAACTCACTGATGTTTTGATTGTTGCTAAGTAGTGCTTACACCAGTCAAGCACTTTTTAGCTTCCCATGCTCTGCCGGCTGCACAAGAAGCTGGGAGGGGGCACAGCCAGGACAGCTGACCCAGACTGGCCACAGGACTATTCCATACCGTATGACATCATGCTCAGTATATAAACTGGGGAGAGTTGGCTGGGGGGCAGCAATTGCTCGGTGACATGCTGGGCATCGGTCGGCAGGTGGTGAGCAATTGTATTGTGTATCACTTGCTTTGTATATTATTATTGTACTATGTATATTATTATTACTATTACTACTATTCTATTTCATTTTACTTCCATTATTAAACTTTTCTTATCTCAACCCATGAGTTTTCTCACTTTCACCCTTCCAATTCCCTCCCACATCCCACTGGGGTGGGGGGAGTGAGCGAGCGGCTCTGTGGTGCTTAGTTGCTGGCTGCGGTTAAACCACAACATCAGTAAAGACTCGGACAAAGTCAACATTAAGTCCCTCAGCCCCACCTGTATCTGCTGTTATGAAATCCCCCTCCCCATTCAGTGGCAACCCTGCATTTTCCATGTTCAGCCTTGCTCTCTCACCAGCGATCGACGTTCTTTTTGCTCTTCGCTTTTCTTACAGCCTCCAACTCCAGGTGAGCTTTGCTGTTCCCCAAAGCATACCTCAACAACAAGGCAACTTATATAAATCCCTTCTGTGTAACCTGTCCCTGTTGTCACCTCTTGGCAGCTGCTTCATGGTCCCTCTCAGCGCTTTTTCCCTGCACTGTCCCAGCACCACTACCCCGCTCACGGCCTCACAGCGCTGTTGTGAAGGCACACCACACAGCAGTATGCATTCAGGGCTGGGTAAAGGTCCCCCACAACATTCCCATGACAGTCGTCTTTGCCCCTTCTCTCCATGGCCATCATGTTTTGGAAGCCCCAGCCCCAGCTAAGTCCCATGTGGGGATTCGCCGACAGCCCTGTTCTGGGGTCTGCTGCAGTCTGGGCCAGGATGGAGCCCAGGCAGGGCTGGCCTTTTTCCCCAGTGCAGGCACTGAGCCCAGCAGGAGGATGGAGATGGCCTCACAGCGAGACTTACCCATTAACCTGGGGTGAATGGCCAGGGCTGGAAAGGGCTGGTGAGAGAGGCTGGGGGGTGACAAAGGCTCTGGGCCACCTTCCCGGTTTGTCCACACATAAAGGGCACAGACTGGCCTCCTCTCTCCTGCACCTGTTGTCTTTGATCCCTTCCACAACCCCTGGCTCGGCACCACAAACCCCTGGTATGAGACCTCACCCTGCATGGTCACACAGTACAAGCTATACACTGATGTTTAGCACACCTGGGCACTTTCCAGCACAACCCGGCTCCCTCCAAGCTCTTCCGCCTTCCCTGCCCAATTCCTAGCACTGCTCAGCCTGGGCTGGCCCCGCGGCAGCATGCACTGCAGGCTGCTGCAGAGCTCTGGGTACTCACCCCACAGCCCCGGCCCCTCTGAAGGGCACAGCAGCTCCTGGGGGACAGAGAAGGCTCAGCCCCAGAGATGGGGGACACCTGTGGTGGTCCATTGGACCCAGTGACCTCCTCTCCAGGATATTCTGAGAGGTCTGCAGCCCCTCTGGGCCATCCCCTCTCCCCAGGCCAGCACAAGAGCCCAGGCCGAGGGTCCTCAAGCAGCTCCTGCTGCCCCAGTGACAGAGTGGCCTGCCCCAAGCTGCTGCAGCCAGAAAGGTCTTTTCATTTCCTTTTCATTCATGGTCTGATGATGATGGATCTCAGACAGAGAAGTTGCTGCAGGTTCATTTATTTTGCTTAAACACACAGAGATGCTGACTCCCCATTTACACAAAGTCACTGGATCACACAAGACAGGTGGATTCTTAAGTAGGAGGGGATGAATAATGACATTTCATTGCAGACAACATCATCAGAAATGGAAAAAAGAAAAAAAGAAGGGAAAAAAAGAGAAGGAATGACAGGCTTGGCCTGTCACAACATACACTGGCAGTCATTTGCAGAGGAAGGTACGCAGTCTATGGCGGCTGAAAAAATGTCTAATCAATTTCCTCAGGGCATCCTTGAGCTCTTGGTTCCTCATGCCGTAGATGAGGGGGTTCACTGCTGGAGGCACCACCGAGTACAGAACTGCCAGCACCAGGTCCAAGCATGGGGAGGAGATGGAGGGAGGCTTCAGGTAGGAAAACACCGCAGTGCTGATAAACAGGGAGACCACGGCCAGGTGAGGGAGGCACATGGAAAAGGCTTTGTGCCGTCCCTGCTCAGGGGCCATCCTCAGCACGGCCCTGAAGATCTGCACGTAGGACAGCAGGATAAAACCAAAACAGCCCAAAGAGAGAAAAGCGCTAACCGCAAGAAGCCCAGCTTCCCTGACATAGAAGTGTGAGCAGGAGAACTTGAGGATCTGTGGGATTTCACAGAAGAACTGGTCCAGGGCATTGCCTTGGCAGAGTGGTAGTGAAAATGTATTAGCAGTGTGCAGCACAGCGTGGAGAAAGCCACTGCCCCAGGCAGCTGCTGCCATGTGGACACGAGCTCTGCTGCCCAGGAGGGTCCCGTAGTGCAGGGGTTTGCAGATGGCAACGTAGCGATCATAGGCCATGACAGTGAGAAGAAAATACTCCGCTACAACTAAAAAGAGAAACCAAAAGACTTGAGCAGCACATCCCCAGAAAGTGACGGCTCTGGTGTCCCAGAGCGAGTTGGCCATGGCTTTGGGGACAATGGTGGAGATGGAGCCCAGGTCGAGGAGAGAGAGGTTGAGGAGGAAGAAGTACATGGGGGTGTGGAGGCGGTGGTCGCAGGCTACG
This sequence comes from Platalea leucorodia, assembly GCF_965183815.1. NCBI lineage: Eukaryota > Metazoa > Chordata > Aves > Pelecaniformes > Threskiornithidae > Platalea > Platalea leucorodia. The sequence goes on from NW_028121327.1 coordinate 61,647, forward strand.
GCGGTGATGATGAGGCCGTTGCCGAGGAGGGCAGCCAGGCAGATGCCCAGGAAGAGCCAGAAGTGCAAGAGCTGCAGTTCCCCCGTGTCTGTGAATGCCAAGAGGAGGAACTGGGTGATGGAACTGCTGTTGGACATCTGCTGTCTCTGGGCACAGGGACCTGTCCAAGGAAGAGAAGTCATTGACAGGTTAGGACAAACACCTTGGCATAAAACTCAATGTTTCTCACAGAAATGCTCCAATTGTCTTATTCCTTGGTAACGTCTTTGTTCAGCTCCTTTTCTGGAGTTCCTTTGTTGTCTGTTTGAATGTGCCATGAGGAGCAGGGGATCTGCTGTGTGCTTCAGAGTATGCAGTCCTGCCATACAGTGCAGCAGGGAGGGGAATAAGCTTTCCTGCTCAGAATTTAGGTCAGATATTACCCACTCGTAAGTTTACCAGGGGAGTGTTCTTTTGGAGCAAAAATTGTCAGCATTTTTACTGCACTCATTTTGATTTCTCATTCATCACCCAGCTAACCAAGAGTAGAAAACTCAAAGCACAGTCTCCTTCACTTTCAGGTAACCCCCACATAAACTTTCCGCTTGAAAAGTCACCTCAGAAGCATTCTGGGGGTGATCTGGATCTGAGAGCACTCTGGACCCATGCAGCAGCCTCTCAACAGCACAAAAACCCGGCACTGCCCTGCTGGGAGCGACTGCTTCCACCCACAGCTTCTCCCTGCAGTGCCATGGGGAGCTCCCCGGGCAGGCTGAGTGCTGACCCTGGCAGGGGGCAGAGTCCCTGCCCCAGCACACAGCCCCCTGGGGACATAGGGACCCTGCTCTGAAGGACTGCCCTGGGCACCTCCAGCTGCACACCTGGATTTACACCTCTGCAGCTGTTCCTGGGAGAAGGCAGCCATCATGCCCTGTCCCTTTGATGGTGCAGCAGGGAATCCCTGCTCAGGAGCATGTCCTCCTTCTCCTCTACACTAGGAAACCTGTGAGTGTTCTTCTTAAAGATTCTACAGGCTGTGTGATGTACCAGCTTCAGGAGATCCCTCCAGGAACCACAGCTTCACTTCCCTTTACCCAGAGACTTACCATGTAGAGGGCTGTGAAGATTTCTCCCCCAGTCAGCTCTCAGCATTCCCCCATTCCAAACTGCCTTTAAGCTCTCTCTGCTTCACTCCTCTCTCTTTGTCCCTGCAGGCAGTGCCCTCAGCCCTGCTGTGCTTTGCAGAGGAGCTGCTCCTGGGCAGAGTTGTCTCTCTCTGTCCCAGGAGCCCGGCCCAGCTCAGGAGCTGAGGACCAGCCCAAGGCAGCACTTTCTCTGCCCCCTCTGGGCTCCCTCCAGGTGTCTCTGGGCTCCAGGGGAACCTGCTGTGAAACAGCCTGAAGGAATCACTGATGTTCCCTCCCTTAGCTGGGGGGAGACACTTACTCCCAGCAGTGGCATTTCTCCTCTCAGAAAAAGATTTATGTCTAAGAATCACTTCTTCTTGTCACAGTGTTAGACAGGACACCCAGGCAGTGACAGATCTCCTTTACCCCTGCTGAGGGAAGGGATTTGGCTGAGGCAATGCAGGCATCTCACTCTGGGTCTCCTAGGGCTAGAGGGGGACTCAGCTTCCCTCCATGCCTTCCACAGTCCCACAGGAGGTGGGATTCCTCTTGCCTCAGTTCAGGTGTGCACCAAATGGCCACCTGCATGTGAGCTCCTTGTCTCAGCTCTGATGCTAATTAATGAAGCTGGAGGGTGCAGTGAGCTCCTCAGACACAAACACCTGGTGAAATTTGAGGTTCAGGAGGTGGTCCAAGATACCTGAAGGTAACTGCAAGCTCTAATGGAGCAGTTCATAGCGACAGGGCAGCACCTGGGAACATCTTCTTATAGGCTGGTGGGGAACCCCCTTCACCAACAGAAATGAAAGAAGATGCCCACATTTAGGACAACTGACCTGACCCTAATTTGTTAGTACTGCACAGAGCTGTCTTTGAAAAACAGCGATGAACAGGTTGAGAGGTTATGCGCAAAAATTAGGGGCTAAGCCAAGAAAGGAAACCTCGTGGCTGGTGTTTACTACAGGCCACCCGACCAAGAGGAGATTGTTGATGAAGCGTTTGTACTTCAATTACAGGAAGCATCGCACTCGCAGGCTCTGATCCTGCTGGAGGACTTCAATCCCCTGCACATCTGCTAGAAAAGTGGCACAGTGAGCTGTAAGTGGTCCAGGAGACTCTTGGAGTGCGTTGAGGATAATTTCTTAGGCCAGGTGGTAGACATCCAGAGCAGAGGCGATGTGTTACAAGACCTGTTGCTTACCAACACAGATGAACTACTTAAGGATGCGAAGACTGATGGCAGCCTGGGCTGCAGTGATCATGCCCTGGTGTAATTCACGATCTCAAAGGATATGGGCTAGGCAAAGAGTAAGGTCAAGACCCTGAATTTTAGGAGGCCAAATGTTTGATTGTTTAAGGAGTTAGTGGATAGGAGGCCCTGGGACACTGCCCTCAGGGATACAGGACTGAACAGAGCTGGCAGCTCTTTAAGGAAATCTTTCTTGGCACAAAAGAGCTCTTGATTCCGATGTGTAAGAAATCAGGCAAGAAAGGCAGGAGACTGGCATGGCTCAGTAAAGACCTCCTGGTCAAACAAAAGTGTAAGAATGAAATGCACAGGCAGTGGAAACAGGGATGTGTATCCTTAGAAGAAGGTAGGGATGCTTCCTGGATGTGTAGGAATAGGATCAGAAAATCTAAGGCACAGTTGGAGGTGCATTGGGCAAGAGGCGTGGAGAATAATAAGAAGGGTTTCTACAGATATGTTGATCAGAAAAGAAAGATTAAAGAAAATGTATTGTCCTTTCCCCTTCCCCTTCTCCACGACCAACCCCCCCCGCCGTCCCCCAAATAAAACAGGACAACTAGCACCAACTGACACGGAGAAGGCTGAGATGATAGAATTTTTTTGCCTTAGTTTTCACTGGCCCTCACTCTTCCCACCTCTGTGAAGTCCCTGAAACTCAAAGCAGGGACTGAGGGAATGAAGTCCTTCCCATTGTAGGAGGTTCAAGACCACCTGAGGTACCTGAACATACTTAAGTCCATGAGATCCAACGAGATGCATCACGGAGTCCTGAGGGAATTGGCTGATGTAGTTGCCAAGCCAATCTCCATCATATTTGAAAAGTCATAGCAGTCAGGCGAAGTCCCCGGTGAATGGGAAAAGGGAATATCACACCCATTTTTAAAAACTGGTAAAAAGGAGGACCCTGGGAACTACCAACCAGTCATTCTCACTTCTGTGTTGGGTAAGATCATGGAGCAGATCCTCCTGGAAGATCTGCCAAAACATACGGAAGACAGGGAGGTGATTAGACAGCCATCATGGCTTCACCAAGGGCAAATGGTGCCCGACTAATCTAGTGACCGTCTGTAATGGAGTGACTGCATCAACGGGAAGAGCTACGGATGATATCTATCCGGAGTTCTGTAAGGCCTTTGACACGGTCCCCCACAACATTCTTGCCACTAAATTGGAGAGATATGGACCTGATGGATGGACTATTAGATAGATAAGGGATATGCTGGATGGTGGTGTCCATGGCTCAATGTGCACGTAGTAATCTGTAACAAGCGGTGTCCCTCAAGGGTCCGTACTGGGACCAATACTGTTTAATATCTTCATCAACGATATACACAGTGCAAATGAGTGCTCCCTCAGCAAGTTTGCAGATGATACCAAGCTGAGTGGTGCAGCTGATTCACTAGAGGGAAGACGTCATTGAGAGGGACCTTGACAGGCTGGAAGAGCAGGCCCATGTGAAGCTCATAAAGTTCAACAAGGCCAAGTGCAAGGTCCCGCACCTGGGTTGGGGCAATCCCCAGTATCAATACAGACTGGGGGATGGATAGATTGAGGGGAGCTCTGCAGAGAAGGACTTGGGGATATTAGTGGATGAACAATTGGACATGGGTCGGCAATGTGCACTTGCAGCCCAGAAAGTCAGTTGTATCCTGGGTTGCATCAAAGAAGCGTGGCCAGCAGGTCGAGGGAGGTGATTCTCCCCCTCTACTCCGCTCTCGTGAGACTCCACCTGGAGTACTGTGTCCAGCTCTGGGATCCCCAGTGCAAGAAAGGCATGGACCCATTGGAGCAGGTCCAGAAGATGAGCATGAAAGTGATCCAAGGGCTGGAACACCTCTCCTGTGAAGAAAGGCTGAGAGAGCTGGGGTTGTTCAGGCTGGAGAAGAGAAGGGTCTGGGGATACCTTCTCATGGCCTTTCCATATATAAAGGGGGGTTACAGGAAACAGGGAGAGAGAATTTCTACCAGGGCCTGCAGTGAGAGAACAAAGGGAATGGTTTTAAACTGAAAAAGGTTAGGTTTAGATTAGATATAAGGAAGACACTTTTTACGATGAGGGTGGTGAGACACTGGAACAGGTTTCCCAGAGAAGCTGTGGATGTCCCACCATTGGAAGTGTTCAAGGTCAGGTTGAATGGGGCTTTGAGCAACCTGATGTAGCGAAAGATGTCCCTTGACATTGTATTGGAATTGTGTGGCAAGGTTTTGGTAGCAGGGGGGCTACAGGGCTTCCAGTGTTTCACGACCCTCGTTGTAAAAAATTTCTTCCTTATATCTAGTCTGAATCTCCCCTCTTTTACTTTAAAACCATTACCCCTTGTCCTGTCGCTAGACCCTATTAAAAAGTCTGTCTCCATCTGTATTGGGTTTCTGTGGCAAGGTTTTGATAGCTGGGGAGCTATAGCGTTGGCTTCTGTGAGAAGATGCCGGAAGTTTCCCCCATCTCCAATACAGCCAATGCCAGCCAGCTCCAAGACAGACCTGCTGCTGGCCAAAGCTGAGCCAATCAGCAATGGTGGTAGCGCCTCTGTGATAACACATTTAAGAAGGGGAAAAAGCTGCTGCACAACAGCAGCTGGAAGAGAGGAGTGAGAAAATGTGAGAGGAACAACTCTGCAGACACCAAGGTCAGTGAAGAAGGAGGGGAGGAGGTGCTCCAGGCCCCAGAGCAGAGATTCCCCTGCAACCTGTGGGGAAGACCATGGTGAATCAACTTGTCCCCTTGCAGCCCATGGAGGTTAACGGCGGAGCAGATGTCCACCTGCAGCCTGTGGAGGACCCTGTGCTGGAGCAGGTGGATGCCTGAAGGAGGCTGTGACCCTGTGGAGAGCCAACGCTGGCGTATGCTCCTGGCAGGACCTGTGAACCCGTGGAGAGAGGAGCCCGCTCTGGAGGAGGTTTGCTGGCAGGACCTGTGACCCTGTGGGGGACCCACGCTGGAGCAGTCTGTTCCTCAAGGACTGCATCCCGTTGAAAGCACCCATGCTGGAGCAGTTCATGAAGGACTGCAGCCTGTGGGAAGGACTCATGTTGCAGAAGCTCATGTAGGACTGTCTCCCGTGGGAGGGACCCCATGCTGGAGCAGGGGAAGAGTGTGAGGAGGAAGGAGTGGCAGAGAAAACGTGTGACGAGCTGACCACAATCCCCATTCTCCATCCCCCTGTGCTGCTCATGGGGGAGAATGTAGAGAAAATCAGGAGTGAAGTTGAGCCTGGGAAGAAGGGAGGGGTGGGGGGAAGGTGTTTTAAGATTTGATTTTATTTCTCATTACTGTACTCTGATTTGATTGACAATAAATCAAATTAACTTCCCCAAGCTGAGTCTGTTTTGCCCATGATGGTATTTGGTGAGTGATCTCTCCCTGTCCTTTTCTTGACCCGCAAGCTTATAGCCTGTCGTTATATTTTCCCTCCCCTGTCCAGCTGAGGAGGGGGAGTGATAGAGTGGCTTGGTGGGTACCTGGCATCCAGCCAGGATCAACCCACTACAGCCATGACGGGGGCGGGGTTGACTAGATGAGCTTTAAAGGTCTCTTCCAACACAAACCATCCTGTGATTCTATGATTCTGTGCTTGAGGTGAGGTGTATGTGATGGTGGATGAGCCAACGCCATCCTCTAACAGCCTGTTTGGATTATTTGATGTGAAGAAAATGACCCCAAGAAGTTGCATGAGAAATCACAGTGCTGGACTTGGATGTCTTTTTCTGATCACACCAACCAGCTTGCGCTTCACGCTCTTCCTGATCATCTGCCTCATGGTCCTCATAAGGAATGGCCTGATGGTGCTCATCACAGTGGAGGACTCAAGCCTTCACAGCCCCTTGTACTTCTTCCTGAGGAACTTATCCTGAGGACTTACCAGGTGCTCACTTTGCCTTTTTGGGCATTCCATGACCTTCATGACTTTTTCTCTGATGCCCCCCTCTCTGCTAGAACTCGCCTGTGTCCTGTGAGATTTTTCCTCAGTTTCCAACCTGAAGGGGAAACTTCTCTCTGATTTTTGCAGATTCTGGAATGTAAAGAGCTCAACTTGGCCATCTCATCAATACATTGCCAGTGTTGCAACAATTCATCTAACGGTGACCTCTTCACTATACTTTGCCTTCCATTATTACAAAAATCAACTCTATGCTGCCAAACAAGATCCACAGTTCACTACCGCCATGCCTGAGTATCTCGAGGGGAACACACTCACAGGCCGGCACGGCAGATCATTGGGGTCGGAAGGCAGCCATCTTCCACCTTCCCTGTGCTTCCTCTTCATGCTTGCTTTTTGCCACAAGCTCCTTTTTCATCCACACCAGCCTCCTGCCACCTTTGCTTTACTTCTGGCATGTCAGGGTGGACCATTCTGGAGCTTGAAGAGGAGATTCTTGACCATCAAAGAGCTCTCTGCACCCCTCTTCCCTGCAGGGCCCTATCCCATGGGATCCTTCCAAGCAGGTCCCTCAGCAGGACAAAGCCTGCTCTCCTGAAGTCCTGTTCTTGGCCCTGCTCCCTTCTCTCAGGAGCCTCAACTCTACCTTCTCATCCCTGACTTTTATGTTCGTGACCAGCTCTTCCTTGTTTGTAAGTGTGAAGTCCCAGAGGGGACCTCACCTCACGGGCTCCTCAGTCACTCTTGTCATGAAGATGTCATCAATGAGCTCCAAAAATATTCTGGGTGGTTTGCACCTCGCTATGTTGCCTCTTCAGCAGATATTGGGATAGTTTAAGTCCCCCATGAAGACCAGGGTCTTCAAACATGATGCTCCTTGCAGTTGTTTGAAGAAGGCCTTACCTAAATCATCCTCCTGATCAAGAGGTCTGGAGCAGACATCCACCCACCATGGTGTTGCCCATGTTCTTCTCACCCCTCAGCTCTCAGCTGACTCATAGTACATCCCCAAGCAGAGCTCCATGCTGCTCTCTCACATCAGGGCAACTTCCCCTCCAGGTCCAGACCCATGGTCTTATCAGTACCAGACCCGCCCAGTTTCTCCAGAAGGTGATATTTCTAGTGCCCTGCAACTCCCCGTGCTGTTACCCTGTTAAGAGACACCCCAACAAGGATGAGCCATCTGCGTGGAAAGAGTAACAGCTGAGCAAAGGGAGCTCCAGTCCAGGGGGACCTTCAGAAACTCTGGGATGTGGTCAACAGAAACGTCTGTAAATGTCTCAAGGAGAAGTGTCCAGTCCTGCATCGGGGGGAATAATAACCCTGTACATCAGGGTCACCTGGGACCTGACATGCTGAGCCGTAACCCTGACGAGAAGGGCCTGGGCACTACAAGGGACACCATGTGAGCCAGTGGTGTGTGCACACCATGGACAAAGCCAGCTGCATATGGGGATGCATTAGGAGGAGCGTGGACCACTCACACAACTTGAGTTATCATCCTGTTTGATTCAGCACTGGTGTGGCCCCACACACATGGGTGCGTTGCACTGTGCAGCTCCCCATGTTGGAGAAGTAGGGAGGAACAGGAGAGTGTCCAGTGGAGGTAAGCTAGGGTGGGGACTTAGTGCAGACGACCTCTGTGCAGTGGCTGAGGGACCTGGGCATCTTTGGCCCAGTGGCAGAGACAGACATGCTCAGGGCAGTAGAGGAGTAGCCTGAGAGCACCTGAAGGGTAGTTTCAGAGGTGGCAGAGCTTTTCTTCATAGTGGGAAACAGCATGTGAAAGAAATAATGCCACAAACTGTAGCTTGGAAGGTCCATACTGGACAAGAGGAGAAAGAAGAAATGTCACTCAAAGGGCAGCGCTGTGGTGGAACAGGTCACCCTGAGGGAGTCCGGATCAGCCCAAGGCTTTGTGTTTCAAGGAACGGCTAGGGAGGACAGAGAGATATCAGTAAAGGAAGGAAGATGGTCTGGTGAGAGCAAGGTGGGTTAGCAGGGTAAAAGTCTGCAGCCTGCAGGGAAAGAGGCGTGGGTGATGCAACGCCATAGGACAGCCTGTGGTGGAGATGACAGAGGAATGTGGCAATGCTGAAAGCTCCCAGCGCAGCCAAGGTCTTCATCACTTTGGCTGTGGCTGTTGTCTCTGCCACTGATACCTGTGAGGAGACACCATACCCTTAATTCAACAGGGCCTCGTGGCCTCCTTGTCCATACCCAGGAGCCTAGGAGGTGTCGTACCATAGTCCTGCACTTGACATTGCACATTCCCACATCATACTGCCCCAGGAAGAGCCCTGGGCAATGTGTGAGGGACAGGATCTCCCTTCCCAGGGGCTGGGGGTAAGGGCTTGGCCCTTTGGCTTAATATAACACATCCACGTTTACTCAACATCAGAGCCACCTTTTCCTTGCCTTTGCCTACCTGTCATCAGTGTCTCCAGTCTTCTGCTCTAATGAGCCCCAGGGAGGCTTTGTCAGTAATGTCCCTCACTGGGACCCATTAAAGCTCCAATAAGGGAGTTTTCATCTGACTTTGACTTGTTGAGAGATTTCTTCAGCTTCTTCTCAGTGCCTGAGGTTCTTTGACCCAGCCCCAAACCCACCAGAGGGGTCATTAAAACGCCTTGGGTTGGTCCTTTCTGCTGAGCTGGGCCGGGCTCCTGGGACAGAGAGAACTCACGGCAATGGGGCACTGGTGCAGAGAGAGAGCTCTGCCCAGGAGCAGCTCCTCTGCAAAGCACAGCAGGGCTGAGGGTGCTGCCTGCAGGCACTGAGGGGAGACGCGTCAGCCAGAGCGAGGTTAAGGGCAGTGAGGAGTGGGAGGATGCTGAGAGCTCAATGGAGGAAGAATCTTCTCAGCCCTTGACACGGTAAGTCTCCGGGTACAGGGCAATGCAAATTAGCTTCCTGGAGGGATCTCATAAAGCTGCCATAGCCCACAGCCTGTGGGATCTCTCTCTGGTATAGAGGAGGAGGACGTGCTCCAGAGCAGGGATTCCCTGCACAGACAGCGCATGATGGCTGCCTTCTGCCAGGGACGGCTGCAGGGCTGTGAAGCCCGGTGTACAGCCAGGGGTGCCCGGGGCTGTCCTTCAGAGCAGGGTCCTGTGCCGCAAGGGGCTGTGTCCCAGAGCAGGGAGCTCCCCACAGCACTGCAGGGAGAAGCTGTGCGTGGAAGGAATGACCCCCGACAGGGCAGGATCCTTCTGCTTTCGTGAGAGTGCTGCATGGGTCAGGGTTGCTCACAGCCTCAGATCATCCTCAGGATAATTCCAAGGGAGCTTTTCAAGAAGCACATCAAGGCAGTGCCTACTTGAAAGGTAGGATCATGTTCTTTCTGTCTTCTGCTCTTGCTTGTCTGGATGGGCAATGGGACATAGAAATTCACATCTCTGGGAGGAGGCACTTAAACTCCAAATCTGTTTCTCTTAGAGATGAATAAACCCGGGAGTACCAGAAATCAACACCCTGTGCCTTACAGACAGCACCAGTAGCACCTTTTCAGCCTCGTCAGGGTTGGTCTGACATTCCCATCAGAGCCTGCAACCTCCGAGCTGCCCCTGGGCAGTGCCCTGCTTCCAGGAGGGGTCTGCACAGCTGAGCATACAGCGGGTGGGATGGCATCTGTGAGCACTGACAGGGAGGAGATGTGGAGACAGAGAAGCAACTGCCAGCAGGGACAGCTCCAGGCAGCAGAGACATGGGCAGGGAGTGAGACTGAACTGCTACCATAAAGGTCTTGGGAAGGGGATTCTGGCACCTCCCTGCCGTCCTGTGCAGTGCAGATGCCTTCTGTTGAGCAACCCCTTGGTCTCCTCTCCCACCCAGCAGAGCTTCTGCCATCAAGGCCATGGGTTCTCAAGCTGAGTTGAATTCTCTGCAGGTTCATCCCCAGGAGGATAAACTCCCAAGTGCTCCCTTGGCAAGAGCATTGAGGCATTTCTCCATCTTCCCCTCCTGTCCATGCTTCCCTGGTTCTTACCCTTGGACTCTCTGGGAACAAGGCGAGTTCAGGTGCAGCTCACACACCAATGCTGCAGGTCCTGAGATGCAGCTGTGTCCATGGGAGCAAAGCCCCTCAGTTTGTTCTGACCTGTGGGGCTCTGGACAGTGCAGTGTGTGGGGCTGAGGACTGAGCTGGCTCTGCTCACATCACTGCATTTTTAGCACATCCAGGAGTTTCCCTAGTGTTGTTCTGCTGGAAGATGCTGAGCAGCATCTCTCAGCTCCTCTATAGTACAAGTGGGTTACAGATATAATCTGTGTGTTAGGGCTACTGCTTCCCTGGAGCTGCTGGCCATGGACACCAACTGGATGTGGTCTTCTCAGTGCTGGTCTGTCCAGCTTGGCCCTTTGGCTTGATAAAACACATCCAGGTTTACTCAGCATCAGAGCCACTTCCAAAATATTCTGCTGTGTCCTTAGGTTTGTGTAAGCCCTGATGTCTGTCACCCACTTTCCCACGTGCCCAGTGCTGTAGACCAGGGATGACTCGTTCAGAGTTTGTGGGCAAAGCCCTGCTCCTCCCATCAGACTCAGCCAGCACAAACCAGAGCTCCAACTTGGGGGATGCACTAAGGTCCTGAAAGAGAGGAGAAAAGCAATGTATGCTGGGGAGGTGGGGTGGCGAGCTGGAGGGGGCAGGGAATGGGAATAGCTTTGCTCAGAGCAGTCCTAACTTGTGAGCGTGTTTTCCTCCTTTGGCAGTACCTCATGAACAAAGGGATCAGATGTCCAACAGCAGCTCCATCACCCAGTTCCTCCTCTTGGCATTCGCAGACACACGGGAGCTGCAGCTCTTGCACTTCTGGCTCTTCCTGGGCATCTACCTGGCTGCCCTCCTGGGCAACGGCCTCATCATCACCGCCGTAGCCTGTGACCACTGCCTCCGCACCCCCATGTACTTCTTCCTCCTCAACCTCTCCCTCCTCGATCTGGGCTTCATCTCCACCACTGTCCCCAATTCAATGTCTAATTCCCTGTGGGACACCAGGGCCATCTCCTACGCAGGATGTGTTGCGCAGATATTTCTGCTTCCCTTCCTGATCGTAACAGAGTATTTTCTTCTCACTGTCATGGCCTATGACCGCTATGTTGCCATCTGCAAACCCCTGCACTACGGGACCCTCCTGGGCAGCAGAGCTTGTGTCCACATGGCAGCAGCTGCCTGGGGCAGTGGCTTTCTCCATGCTGTGCTGCACACTGCCAATACATTTTCACTACCCCTCTGCCAAGGCAATGCCATAAACCAGTTCTTCTGTGAAATCCCGCAAATCCTCAAGCTCTCCTGCTCACACTTCTATGTCAGGGAAGCTGGGCTTCTTGCGGTTAGTGCCTGTTTGCTCTTTGGGTGTTTTGTTTTCATCATCCTGTCCTACGTGCAGATCTTCAGGGCCGTGCTGAGGATCCCTTCTAAGCAGGGACGGCACAAAGCCTTTTCCACGTGCCTCCCTCACCTGGCTGTGGTCTCCCTCTTCGTCAGCACCTCTTATTTTGCCTACCTGAAGCCTCCCTCCATCTCCTTCCAGTCCCTGGATCTGGTGCTGGCAGTTCTGTACTCAGTGGTGCTTCCAACAGTGAATCCCATCATCTACAGCATGAGGAACAAGGAGATCAAGGATGCCCTGAAGAAAGTATTTGAACACATACTATTTCAGCATCCTTAAGGTACCCATCATCCTTATAAAACTCCCAGGGTACCTCAGGAAAAGTCACGACGATCTTTTGTTCTTTTCTTTATTTTGTATTTCTTTTTTATACCTGTGATAATATTAATTGCAAATAGTGTTATTCATCCCACTTCTTCTCGACATTCAGCTCTTTTATTTTTCTGAGCTACTGTCTTCTTGTGCCTACAGAACCAGTCTCCTTGCATAAATAAAGAAAACAGCGGAAAAGAATTTGTCTGAGCTCCCATCTCTTCAAATCTGCTCTGGAGCTGGGGGCACAGTGCCAGCATGCAGAAGGGGTAAAGGAGCCAAAAGTCCTGATGCTGCATGGAGGAGCAGCTCTGTGGCCCTCAGAGGTGCCCTTGCTGCCTCGGCAGGCACTCCCTCTCTGCTGCCTTTGAGTCAGGGCTGCTGCTTCTCTGGAGCCACGGCCATGGACCTCTTGGAAACCCCACAGGCTGGATCTAGTGCAGCTCTCCCTCATCTTTTGTGCCATTAGAGAGACCCCATAGTCCTGCTCAGCCCCATCCTTGGCTACTGAGCAATCAGGGAAGATGGAAAAGGGCTCAGCAGAAGCGATCCCCATCCAGCTGGGTCTGCTCCCCACCCTGACCAGTATGGTTAGTGCACCGCAGCCCCCTTGCTCCGCAGAGCAGCACTGCCAGCTTGGAGCCCTACAGGGAGCATGGAGAGGACCCAGGAATGGCCGTCCAGGCCAGCACAGACACGCTCGCCTGCAGAAAGGCTCTCTGAGGAGCAGGGGTGACTCCGGAGAAGAGCAAGGGAGCATTTCTGTGCCTGCAGGGAAGCATCAATGAAAAAGAGAAATCTCTTTCTCCAAGCACCCACTCGAGGCAGGCTGCTCTGTCGCTGGGCCAAGACTCTTGTTCTGGCCTGGGGAGAGGGGCTGGAGCTGAAAGAGCAAAGGCAGTCTGTGGTGAGGGTCTCCTGGAACTGAGACCAGGGGTCTTGCAGTTTCACTGACCCCCATTTACTCATGCCATGGGGAGCCTCCAGCCCTGGGGCTGATGGGGAGGCTGAGACCCCTCCCTTCCCCCCAGCAGCTGCTGTGCCCTTAGAGAGGCCAGGGCTGGGGGGTTAATGCCTAGAGCTCTGCAGCACCCTGCGGCAGGTACTGCTGTGGGGCCAGCCCACGCTGGGCTGCTCTGCTGGGCTGGGGAGTGGGCAGGGGACATGGAAAGAGGTGGGGAGAGGTTGGACTGTGCTCAAAAGTGCCCGGGAGAGGACAACACCAATGTTAGCTGAGCTGTGTGACCATGCAGGGCGAGGACATGTTCCAGTGGGCGCGTGCTGCAGAGCCCAGTCTCTTGGAAGGGAGGTGAGACATGCAGGTGCAAGAGAGAAGAGACTGGTCTGTGCCCTTGGTGGCATGGACAGATCAAGAAAGTGCCCCAGGGCATTTAGCAGCCAACCAGCCTCTCCCATCAGCCATTTCCAGCACTGGCCACTCACCCCAGTTTATCAGTGATTTTGCTCTGTGGCCATCTCCTTCCTCCTGCTGGTCTTGATTTCTGTGTTGGGGGAAAAGCCAGCCCTGCCAGGCCTCTCTTCTTGACCAGACCTTGGCAGACTCTGGGGCAGGGCTGTCTCCAAACCCTTGTGTGGGACACGGCTGGGGCTTGGCTGAGGCTGAGCACTGGGGGGCTGCAAAAGAAGGAGGGCTGGTGGGGATGCACACTGAAGTCTGGCATGGGGACTCTGGTGGGGGACGTTTCCCCAGCCCAAACACACCCTGTCCTGCGCAGTGTCTGATGATGGGGGCCCTGGGGGCACGTGTTGGGCAGTGGGGCTGTGCTGCTGCAGGGATGGGTCACAGATGGGAGCCACAACACAACGATCAGCGGGTTGAAGCAGGGACAGGCTACGAAGGAGGAATTTAGGAAATATGACCTAAGCGTTGCACGTATGTGTTTAGGAAAACCAAAGCTCAGCTGGAGCTGATAGGGGCTGCAGGCAACAACAAGAGCAAAATGAAGAGCTTCAGTCACTGTGTTTGCAGTAAAAAGCTGAACAAGGAACATGCCGCTGAATGATGGTGGCGGGTGCGTGTCATAACATCAGACAGATGGGGCTGAGTGACTCAACGCCGCCTTTGCCTTAGACTTTGCTAAAAAGGTCTCCCAGGCCTCTGCTCAGTGAAAGGGCTCAAGGAGGGGAGGAGAGCACGTACTGACAGGAACCTCATGAAATCCCACAAGGACAGATGCCAGTTTCTGCCCCTGCAGGGGACTAACCCCGCAATGGCACAGGCTGGGGGCTGCCTGGCTGGGGAGCAGCTCTGTGGGAAAGGTCTTGGTGGGCAGGGAGCTGGACAGGAGGCAGCCGTGTGCCCTGGCAGCAAGGGAGGCCAGCAGCACCCTGGGCTGTATGACCAGGAGCACGGCTAGGAGATGGAGGGGAGGGACTCCTCCCCTCTACGTGGAACTTGCTAGACCACATCCAGAACACTGTGTCCAGTTTTGGGAACCCCAAGAATGGAAAGGGGTTGGCAAGCTGGAGTGGGCCCTGAAGATGGTCAGGGGGCTGGATCACTTTCTCTGTGAGAAGGGATCCCAACAAGAAGGGATGGATGAGGCACACCTCACAGCAAGGAGGGCCTCACCTTTTTCACCAGGAGGCTGGCCAAGCACTGGAACAAGCATTGGTCACCCTGCTAGCTTGTGAAGTCCTCCGTCCTTGCAGGTTTTCAAGGCCCAGGTGGACCAAGCCCTGAGAAACCAGGTCTGACCATATACCTGACCCTGCTTTGAGCAGAGGGTTTTTCTATAGACCTCCCAAGGTCTACTCTGAAGCTCAATGATCTTATCATCCTAGGATCTCTTGTCCGATAACTTATCAGCAGATGAGAGAGCAGATGTTTATGGGGCACAACTCCTCCTGTGTTTTATGTGACCAGCAAAGACCAGTCAGGTGAACATCTCCACTCCACTGACTGCAAGCGGAGCCTGAGAGGCACTGCCTCAGACAGCTCTACATTGCCCCTGAGGCGCATTGCATCCTACTTTAAGCACCTCAGAGGCCATGGTCTGGACCCTGAAGCTCCTACACATAGTTTGTGGGAATCAGGGAAGCTGAATGCCACCTGTAACTATTAAATGCATTCCTAGTGTTCATGAACAGCAAAGAGTTTCTCTTTCAGGTGCAGTCCCATATCACACGGGCTCCACCTGGGATCTGTCTCACCTTGCTTTAGACAATGGCTCTCTGGGTGTCTTTCCACTCGTTCTTGTTCAGGCTCCTCTTACAGCTGACAGGGGGTCTTGACCCTCCCCAGTGTAATTTAAGCTCACAGCACTTTAAATCACCTGGTTCCCTTCATTGTCCAGGAACCTGATCAGCCCACACACAGCCTGGGTATTAGCTCACTCCTGGGCTCTTCTTTCCAGGTGAACCCCATCCAAGCTGAATTCTCAGGTCTGGTTCTGAGCCTGCTTTGGCCCAAGGCAACCTCCTGCCAGCATGGATAAAACCAAGCAAGGTTCAATTACCTCTGCAGTATGCTCGTGCTGTCCCAGAAAGCTGTCCCAGAAAGCTCTGCAGACACACCCACCCATCTCAGGCCATACCCTAGTGCACACACTGTGAACTCTTTTGCAGCACGCTATGAAAAACCTTCTGGTTGGTTATAATATATCGTGTGCAACTTTTGGGAAGGTTGAGTGGCCAAAGCAAGCCTGCAGATGATCCCCGTGTTGTGTCCGGGCATCAGGGGCAGAACATGGGACTCAAAGAAGGCCTAGGCAAGGAGCCACATGCGGCTTCCTGACAGGTCTGCTCCAGAGGAGATAGGGCCGAGCAAGGTGTCCGTGAGCATGGCCTGCCCTCCTGCCTGCTTCAGCTGGTCAGATGGCTCTAACAGAGGTGTCCTCAGAGGCAGCACAGAGACAGGTCCCTTTCACCTGCCTTGCCCCTCTCTTTTTTGACACAGGCAGTTGCTGACTGACTAGGGCTGGACTCTCTTACTTGCAAACAAGGCAGAAGTGGATGAGGATGTCAATGCTGAGGGCAGCCATGGCTGCAGTGATGACAGCAGAGAAAAAAGACAAACAGCAGAATTGCAGCCTTGGACTGCAGGAGAGCAGATTTCAGCTTGTTCAAGACCTGCTTGGCAGGATCCTGGAGAGCCAAGTTACATGGAGCCCCCTTGGATCTCTGGGGAAAACAACATGAAAGCCCAGTAACTCATCAGTCTGATATTCTGGGAGTAGAGCAGGGCCTAGCTGGAGGCTGGTAGGGATGAACAGGGATATTCTGGCTGAAGAGTTGAAGCACCAGGTGGCATTGCACAGAGGTGGAAAAGGGAGCAAGTTGCCCAGGAGGAAGATAAACAGGTTATGCAGGGAGGAAATTAGGAGGGCCAAAGGCCAACTGGAGCTTGATCTGGCTTCTGCTGTAAAAGAGAATTAAAAATATGTTTCCACAAATACATTAACAACAAAAGGAGGGCTAAGGACAATCTCCATCCTTTAATGGATGCAGGGGGAAACACAGAGACAAAGGATGGGGGAAAGGCTGAGGTACTTAATGCCTTCTTTGCCTCAGTCTTTAATAGTCAGACCAGTTGTTCTGGGGGTACCCAGCCCCCTGAGCTGAAAGACAGGGACGGGGAGCAGAATGAAGCCCCCATAATCCAAGGGGAAATGGTTAGCCACCTGCTACACCACTCAGACACGCACAAGTCTGTGGGGCCGGATGGGATCCACCCAAGGGTACTGAGGGAGCTGGCGGAGGTGCTCACCAAGCCACTCTCCATCATCTATCAGCAGTCCTGGCTAACGGGGGAGGTCCCAGCTGACTGGAGGTTAGCAAATGTGATGCCCGTCTACATGAAAGGCCAGAAGGAGGATGCGGGGCCTACAGGCCTGTCAGCCTGACCTCGGTTCCGGGGAAGGCTATGGAGCAGATCATCCTGAGTGCCATCAGGCAGCACGTATGGGACAACCAGGGGATCAGGCCCAGTCAGCATGGGTTTATGAAAGGCAGGTCCTGCTTGACTGACCTGATCTCCTTCTATGACAAGGGGACCCGCTTAGTGGAGGAGGAAAAGGCTGGGGATGTTGTCTGCCTGGACTTTCGTAAAGCCTTTGATACCGTTTCCCACAGAATTCCGCTGCAGAAACTGGATGCTTATGGCCTGGATGGGCATACACTTCACTAGGTAAAAAACTGGCTGGATGGCCGGGCCCAGAGGGTTGTGGTGAATGGAGTTAAATCCAGTTGGTGGCCAGTCACCAGTGGTGTTCCCCAGGGCTCAGTATTAGGGCTGGTTCTGTTTAGTATCTTTATCAACAACCTGGACGAGGGGATTGAGTGCAGCCTCAGTACGTTTGCAGATGACACCAAGTTGGGCGGGAGTGTTGATCTTCTGGAGGGTAGGAAGGCCCTACAGAGGGACCTGGCCAGGCTGGATCGATGGGCCGGGGCCAACTGTGTGAGGTTCAACAAGGCTCAGTCCCAGGTCCTGCACTTGGGTCACAACAACCCCGTGCAACGCTACAGGTGTGGGGAAGAGTGGCTGGAGAGCTGCCTGGCAGGAAAGGACCTGGGGGTGCTGGTCGACAGCCAGCTGAATATGACCAACAGTGTGCCCAGGTGGCCAAGAAGGCCAATAGCGTTCTGGCTTGCATCAGGAATAGTGTGACCAGCACGACCAGGGCAGTGATCGTCCCCTTGTACTCGGCACTGGCGAGGCCACACCTCAAATCCTGTGTTCAGTGTTGGGCCCCTCACTCCAAGAAGGACATTGAGGTGCTGGAGTGTGTCCAAAGAAGGGCAACAAAGCTGGTGAAGGGTCTAGAGAACAAGTCTGGTGAGGAGCGGTTGAGGGAGCTGGGGTTGTTTAGCCCGGAGAAAAGGAGGCTGAGGGGAGACCTTATTGCTCTCTACAGCTACCTGAAAGGAGGCTGTAGCCAGGTGGTGGTTGGTCTCTTCTCCCAAGGAACAAGTGATAGAATGAGAGGAAAAGGCCTCAAGTTGCACCAGGGGAGGTTTAGGTTGGATATTAGGAAAAATTTCTTCACCAAAAGGGTAGTCAGGCATTGGAACAGGCTGCCCAGGGAAGTGATTGAGTCTCCATCCCTGGAGGCATTTAAAAGATGGGGAGATGTGGTGGTTAGGGACATGGTTCAGTGGTGACCTTGGCAGTGCTGGGTTAATGGTTGGACTTGATAATCTTAAAGGTCTTTTCCAACCTAAATGATTCTATGACTCTATGATGCATTAAAATGCCTTGGGCTGGTCCTCTGCTGCTGAGCTGGTCCAGGCTGCTGGGATGGAAGGAGCTCCTGGCACCCAGACTGCGCTGCAGAGAGACAGCTCTGCCCAGGAGCAGCTCCTCTGCAAAGCGCAGCAGGGCGAAGGGCGCTCCCAGGGTCTCTCAGGGAGATGAGCAAGGCAGACTAAGAGCTTAAAGGTGCTCAGGACTGGGAGGATGACTGAGAGCTCAAAAGAGGAGAAATCTTTGCAGCCCTGGACACGGTCAGTCTCTGGGTGCAGGGCGATGCAGCTGTAGTTCCTGGAGGCATCTCCTCAAGCTGGCACAGCCCGCATCTTGTGGCATCTGTAAGGAGGGGGCTCTTCTTAGGCAATTTTGCACCGCTGTGAAGCCACGGTGTGCAGCTGGAGGTGCCCAGGGCTCTCCTTCCGAGCAGGGTCCCTATGTCTCCAGGGGGCTGTGTGCTGGGGCAGGGACTCTGCCCCCTGCCAGGGTCAGCACTCAGCCTGCCCGGGGAGCTCCCCATGGCACTGCGGGGAGCAGCTCTGCATGGAAGGAGCAACCCCTGGTGGGGCAGGGCAGGGTCACTCTGCTGTCGAGAGGGTGCTGCATGGGTGAGGGCTGCTCACAGCTCCAGATCACCCCTGGGACATTTCACAGGGCGCTTTTCAAGAAGGACATCAAGGCAGGGGCTACCTGGGAGCAAAGGCGCTTTCCAGGGTCGGTGCTTTCACTTGCCAGCTGTGATGGTAGGTGGAAATGGTGATGGAGCTGTCAGGTTTGCACAAGAGACAGAGACTCCTACAGCATGACTGTGAGTGATGGATAGGCTTTTCAAGGAACTTGATGAAGTCACTTCGCGCACCTCGGCCTACAGAAAGCATTAACATCAGCTTTGTGGTCTCCTCAGGGTTATCCTGATATTCTCTTTAAGACTTGCCAGCAGGGAGATCCCCCTGGGCAGTGCCTTGCTGCCAGGAGGTGTCTGCGGGGCAGAGCTGAGTGCACAGCGCGTGGGATGGGATCTGTGAGCAGAGACCGGGAGGAGACCTGGGGAAAGAGAAACAGCTCCTGGCAACTCCAGCTCCCACCAGCAGAGACGTGGGCAGGGAGTGGAAGGCAACTGCAAAGAAGGACTGGGAGAGGCTGCGTTCAGGCAGCTCTCTTTTGGGCCTTCACTGGAGATGTCTGCGGGCTGTTGTCTGCTGGGCAATGAGCTGACTCTCCATTTAAGACATCCCATCTTCAGGACACCCGACTGTCTGTTTTGCCCGTCCTGCTGGGCTTGCATGCTGCCCCCCAGAAAGGCACGGCTCTCCTGTAGGATCCCAGGGAGGGCTGAGCCATCCCTTGTGGGTCGCCAGTCTCCTCTCAGATTCCTTTGCTTCTCTCGGAGAGGCGCTGTGTCCTGCCCTCTCCATCACAACTCCACCTCTGTGCTGGAAAAAGAAGAGTTCGCAGATCTGCCTGTTGAAACAGGACTCCCCTGCTTTCATCAGAGTCCACTTTTCTGTTTTTCAAGAGTAACGTGTTTGCAGTCATCCTCGAGGTAGCAGAAGTGAAAGCAGAGGGCAGCTGGCAACAAGACTGATGGACACTGCAGCTCCCCTGACTCTGCAGTGAGCCACAGAGAGCTGAGCCCTTTTGCCTGTCTTGTCTCAAGACTCCACACTTTCAGTCATAAAAATGAAGATTTCTACCCCTACAAATAGTACTCACCAGATGTGATGGTGGAAAATAAAAGACACAGAGAAAATTATCATCAAGACATGCTGAGCCTCTCTTCTGCAGCCCACAGGCTTAGGAGTCATGAGTGCAGATATTGAACATTTCCATTAAGGGATCCCCTCTGAGCAGGGACGGCACAAAGCCTTTTCCACGTGCCTCCCTCACCTGTCTGTGGTCTCCCTGTTTATCAGCACCACCATGTTTGCCTACCTGAAGCCCTCCTCCACCTCCTCCCCACCCCAGGACCTGGTGGTGGCAGTGCTGTACTCAGTGGTGCTTCCAGCAGTGAACCCCCTCATCTACAGCACGAGGAACCAGGAGCTCAAGGATGCAGTGTGGAAACTGATGACTAGATGGTTTTTTAGAAGCAATATACTGCCCATCTTCTTCTACATATCACTCGTAACATAACTCATTACAGGCCCAACCTGTCTTTTATATGTTTTATAGTTGTTGATGTTACTGGTTTTGTTTTTGTTTTTTTTATTTTGGTTTTTTTTTCACTTCTGATAATGTTTTCCACAAAGAATTTTCAGTATTCGTACCATTTCAAATTCATTATCTACCTGTCTGGTTTGACCCAGAGACAGCATAAATGAATTTCCACACCCTCTGTGCATTTAAACATTAAGAAGGACCCTGCAGGGACTTTTTTTGTCTGAGATTTTTCCTCTGAGACCTTCTCTGGAGCTGCAGAGGCAGTTCCTGTGTCCAGAGTCCCTGCACAGCAGATCAGTGACAGAGCTGGCCTCTCTAACACCATTCCCATCAGGAAAGGGGATCTCCTCAGGGCAGTGCCCGAAGGCTGAGGTCTTTTTCCAAAGTCGTTCTCAAGAACGTGCCCAAGGAACAGAGTCTCCAGAGGACTGTTGCTTTGCTTGCTTCTCCCTGGGCTCAGTGGGATGGGTCCCAGTATGGTCTTCCAGGGACTGAGCAATGTCTCAGGTGTTACTGGTTGGGGGACAGCACCCACACAGATGGGGAATGGTCTCCAATTAACCTGCCTGGGGCTCTACAGCATGTGATAGGGCTGATGGAGGATGAGTGCTTTTCTGGAAGGGATCAGGAGCTGCCAGCAGAGCACAGGTGATCTGCAGGGACAGGGTGTGCCAGGAGGCCAGCAGTGACTGGAGCCCACTGAGCACAGGCCTGTGCAAGGTGGAGGGACCCAGAGATAAAGTGCTAAATCTGGGTGTGAACCACCAAGTGAGGGCTCTGCAACCTCAGGGGTGCAGCAGGCACAGGGAAAGGAGCCTGGTGAGTGATTAATTTTACTGTCAGTGGACTTTTGTAGACTGGATCCAGTGCAGCACCCAGACACATCTCGCGGTGTTGGCAATAAGGCAGGGTACCTCTGAGCACCCTCCGTGGCCACAGAAGAGCTTCTGTGGGAGGCAGGCAGTGGCAGCGATGTCCTTGAGCTGGGTCTGCCTCCCAGCCTGACCAGCACAGCCCTGTGGAGTCCCCCTGTGACCCCAGGTCCCACAGCCCACTTGCTCTGCAGAGCAGCACCACAGCTCAGGGGCTGTGGAGAGCATGGGAAGGGGGCGCAGAAATGGCCGGCCAGGCCAGCACAGATGTGCCCACCTTGAGGAAAGGCTGTGTGGAGAGATGGGATGTCCTGGGAGAAGAGCAGGACACCATGTGTGTGCAGGGGAGAGATGGGAAGAGAAACCCTTTGCTGTGGGTGCCAGCTCAGGGCAGGGTGCCCTGTGGCTGGGGCAGCGGGAGCTGCCTGAGGAGCCCCAGGGCCAGGACTCTGTGCTGTCCTGGGGAGCGGGGCTGGCCCAAGGGGCTGCAGGCTCCTGGGATGGCATCTGCAGGACATGACAGCAGGAGAGACACTGCCACTGACCTCCATTTCCTCCTTGCTGCGGGGCCAGACCAGACTGGGCTGCTCTGCTCAGCTGGGGAGAGGGCTGGGGAGTGGGGAGAGCTGGGAAGGGGCTGGGATGCCTGGGCTGGGAAGTGCTGGGGAAAGGGAAACATGAACGTACTGCTGAAATGTGTGAGTGTGCAGGGTAGGGGCACACAGCAGTGTCCTCGCACACCCAGCCAGGCCTCCTGGCAGAGACATGAAGGACCAGCAGAGCAGGACCTGGTCTCTGCCCATGTGTGCTGGACACCCTGGGAAAGGTGCCCCAGGGTAATTGTCACACACCAGCCAATAACAACCACCATTGCCAGCGCTGGCCTCTCACCCCAGCTCCCAGAGGTTGTTTGTCCCTCCACGCAGGGACACCGAATGACTACGTCAGAAGTCCATGTTTGCCTTGTACAGACACATCGCAAGCATGCACGTGGTGTGCGCGTGGGGAGATGAACCCGAGTGAGCACAAATGCCATCAGCTGCTCCTGGGGATCCCATGAGTGTCTGTGGGACACACACAGTGTCTCCAAGTCACTTCCCCTCGAGAGTAACATCCCCTGGGAAACCACCTGCATGCAGCACTGAGATGTGCTTCCTAGAACTGAGGTCCCCATGTCCGTTCCTCATGCCTTGGGGCATCTCAGACGAGTGCAGAGCAGGGCGATACACCGCAAGGCTGAGGTGCCTGCCAGCCTCTGGGAGTGGCAACAGGAGGCCAGAGACACTACGACTGCTGCAATGCACTGCCTGTGCGTGTGCAAGGGAAGGACTTGTATCTCTGAACACCCCTGTGTACATGAGGAGTGCATGAGGACAGCTCAGACGTGGACATCTCTCAGAGCCCGGACGTTTCTGTGTGTGACTCCAGGAGCAGCTCCCACCGTCCCAGTGCGATTTATCTCACTCGCCTTGGAAACGCTCATTGCCAGTTCCTCTGTCTGCCATGATATTCATTCTTGGCTTTCTGGCCTGTGCCTTCAAACACACAGCATGAAAGCAGCATGCCTGTGGAGCATCTCACCTGGGCAGTCAGAAGGGGTTCTGCACACAGCAGCGACATTGCCCTCTAGAAGAAGGCCCTTCTCACCTTTCAGAAGGCG
Organism: Platalea leucorodia; assembly: GCF_965183815.1. NCBI lineage: Eukaryota > Metazoa > Chordata > Aves > Pelecaniformes > Threskiornithidae > Platalea > Platalea leucorodia. The sequence continues at coordinate 84,488 of NW_028121327.1, forward strand.
CAGAGCACATTTAGGGATTAGTAACACACCCAGAAGCACACACCTCCATGTTTCACCTCTCTGAGCTTCCTTCACCATTTCTTTAAGCAATGAACAAAGAAGAAAAAGGTTCTTCCTCACAGGTGTCCTACTAGGAAAGCACAAAGGAAGGACCTTAGCCTTCCATGGTGTCACAGAAGAGCAGAATGCACCCCACTCAAAAGAGTGAAGCAGCAATATGTTATACTGAGGTAAAATAATAATATGACAGAGTTCAATGAGTTTGATGGAACTTTATAAAGTTATAAGAGTGGTTTACCAAGGTTCAATAAGTTTGATGTCAAGGTTCACCTTATTAATTAGTCTCAGACTTGATCAACAGTTCATGTCTAATGGAATTATCCATACCATGTTTATAATATCTGAGTAGCTACATGGATTAAGTACTGTTTCATAGTATTAATTCAGCATGCTCTCAGTCACTTACCAAGGATGTTGTTGCAGGTGAGGGATCTCTCTGCCTTGGGTAAGGAAGGATCTCTCAGTCTCAGGTAAGGGATCTCAAACCCTGAGAGGCGTCCCTGCTCGAGGGGAGAGTCACCTGGCCTGCCGTCCAGCTGCCATGCGGGGAGAGCTCACATTGGGCCCATCCTGATGGTAATATTTATAGGGTGAAGTAGCTGCCTGCCAGTCAATAGTATAGACAAGATATCTTAGCTGCCAGCTGGGGTTAAACCACGACACTGATTATGAGATCCCCTCTGCCTAAGTTCCTGGTAAACCCATCCAGGAAGATGCCTTGGATATGGGTTGTCATGTCCCTTCCACCAGGGTACATGGGAGGACAGCAGTAGGCACATGGCTTGGTTGTATCTATCGGGGAAGCTGGCTTGGAAGATTATAGCGAGGTTACTTTTATCTGTTCAGTTGATAGGCCACAAGAAGGCTGATGGGTTGGGATATCGTTATGACATCATTTCTGTCTGAGAAGCTCATAGGCCAGTAGGAGGCACATGAACAGGAAGGCAAGTGTGAGGTCACCTGAGTTTCCAGTTTCCTTGGGCGATTGGCCATCAGCAGACACATGGCTGGGGTGTTGACTATGATGTCACTTCTGCCCGAGAACCTGATGGCCGGCAGCAGGCACGTGACTTTGTTGTTGTTTTGTCCTTGGAGGTTCTGGTTTGTTATGTCCCCATGAAAAAAGGCACACAGGCTCTGTGAAGTATTATTTAAAATGCCATTTGATAGAGCAAACACTATAAACAAGGAGTGAATAAGGCCAGCTACATACAGGGCTGCATTAGGAGGACTATGGCCATCCAGAAAAGGGTGTTATCATACCCCTTGACTCAGCACTGGTGTGACCACATCTGGACTGGTGTGTCTGGGTGTGGGTTTCCCCAGTTGGGAAGAATGGGGAGGAACTGGAGGGGGTCTAGGTGAGATCTGCCAGGATGGGCTTTGGGCCTCTGTAGAGAGGCTGAGGGACCTGGGCTTTTTTAGCCTGATGAAGAAGAGGCTCAGGCAACTACAGGAGTAGCCTGCAACTGCTTGAAGACTGGTTTCAGAGACAATGCTGCTTTTCTTGGTAGGGGGAAGAAAAGGAAACCTCCACAAAGTGCAGCTTGGAAGGCTCAGTCTCAATGTCAGGAAAAAGACATATCACTCAAAGTGTAGTCTTGTGGTGCAAGAGGTCACCCAGAGGGAGCCTGGATCATCCCATGGCTTTGTGTTTCAAGGAACAGCCAGTGAGGGTGGAGAGACACCAGTGAAGGTATAGAAATGCTGGGGTGAGAGCCAGGTGCAAAGCCAGATGGGCATCTACAGGCTGAAAGGAAAGAGGTGCAGGCATGGGACCGTGCAGGACAACCTGCAGTAGAGACGGGCAAGGGCTCTGGCAAGGGTGAAAGGCTTAACAGGACTGAACTATATGTCCCCTTGGCTATGGCAGTTGCCTCTGTCACTGAGGCTCTGGATTGGTTTACTTCCTTGCCCCTTCTTGGAGTAGCCGGGAGGTGTCGTACAGTTCTACACTTGGCCTTGCTCACCTTCATGTCTCACTGCCCCCAGGAAGAGCCCTGATCCACACGTGAGGGACAGGATCTGCCTTCCCAGAGCCCGGGGATGAGGGCTTGGCCTTGCTGCTTCATAAACAGAAGAAAAAAACAAAGGTTTTCTCAGCATCAGAGCCACCTGCAGATTGTCTTTGCCTACCTGCAATCACAGCCTCCAATTATCTGCTCTAACGAGTCCATGGGGAGGCTTTGTCAGTAATGGCCCTCAGTGGGGCCAACCAATGCTTCAAGACACCTTGAGATTTGCTTCTGATTTTGACTTCTTGAGCAGTTTGTTCAGTCTCAGTATCTGAGGTTCATGGACACAGGGCCAACTACAGCATGGGGGCTCATGAAAATACAGAAAGCCCTAACGAGCTATTTCTCTTCCTGTAATTTTCTTCAACTCTTCAAGACTTGTCCAGCTAATTGTAGAGTCATTTCATAGTGTAGTTAAGGAGGAAGTTTTCCATGTGCACCTAACAAAAATATTTTTTTAAATGGTTATATTTTGTTAATTTCAGTTGAGAGAAGAGGTGACAGCAGCATTCTCGAATTGATATTGATGCAGAGGGTGTCCTCAGGCAGTGTGGACAGCTAGGAAAAGCAGACCCTTGAGGTCTGCAGGCACAGTAGTGACAACCTTGCTCCTCACTTCCTCAACCTCACCATTTCTCTCATTGGCCACCTGGGATTTACATCACTTTTCCTTACAGGAAATCTCTAATGAGATTGCCTTTCTACAAGGGATAATTTTATGAGAAATGTTCTAGATAGACAGATACAAAAATGCAGACATAAACATAATTAAAGAATTGGCTAAAGAGGCGACTACTGAAAGACATGTAAGCTTTAACTCCCTGAAACCCAAAGCAGCAGCATAGCTGAAAGGTGTCTGAATGAACAAAGAGTAAAGGCAGGAGAAAACTGGAGAATAATGGAAAGGGCCTTTGTCTAGACAGTCTACTGGTAAGATGACTTTATTGTATCAGGAAATTGAAAATAAGATGACTTATTTAGTGTATCAGGACAGCTGAAAATACATGAACGATTAGAGAAATTAAATACAGCATATAACAGGCAGAATAGTGGTAATGAAGTTACAGGGAAGGCGGATATTTCTGTGGAATATCCATTTTGAAAGGTCATGGCATTGGTAGAGGTCTCTTGTGAGTGAGGACAAAGCAATGTTGCACCCATCTCTGAAAGAAGCCAAAGGAGCAACCCAGGGAACCACAGGCTGTACAAGCTCACTTTGGTGAGGAGTAATCTATCATATCTCTTGGGTGATATTTCTGGGATCTTTAAAGAGAAGAATGTGTCCAAAAGCAGTCAGCATGGACTTTCAAAGGGTAAAGCATGCCTCACCAGGCTGACTGCCTTCATGATGAAGTAACTGCATTTGTGCATGAGGGGACAATAGTGGATGCTGTTCACCTCAACTTCAGCAAGATTTGTGACGTGTTCTCCCTCACTATTCTTGTACCCAAGTTAGGACATTACATCCTGGAAGGGTAGATAAACAGCTGGGTTAAACACCAGTTGGATGATCAGGCTGAGAGAGCAGCGGTGAAGGGGTCATACCCTACCTGGAGGCCAGTGGGACGTACTGGGGCATCATGGGGCAGCACAGGGAACGTTCTTGGGCCCTGTGCAATTGAAAAGCTGTATCCATGACCCAGAGGAGGCAACTCTCACCATGTTCAGCAAGAACAAATGCCGGATTCTGCACCTCGGATGAAATAATGCTGGGCACAAGTATAGACTGGGAGAGGAGTGGCTGGAGAGCAGCCCTGCAGAGAGGGATCTGGGGGTGCTGGCTGGCAGGGGGCTCAACAGGAGTCAGCAGTGTGCCCTGGCAGCCAAGAGGGCAAACCGCACCCTGGGGTGCAGTATAACGAGGGGCTCAAAAGAGCCCCTGGTTTAACCCCAGTCAGCAACTAAGCACCACACAGCCGCTCGCTCACCCTCCCTCCCATCGTGGGATGGGGGAGAGAATCAGAAAAAAAAAGTAAAACCCATGGGTTGAGATAAAGACAGTTTAATATGACCACAGAGGAAGGGGAAATAATAATAATAATAATAATAATAATAATAATAATAATAATAATAATAATAATAATAATAATAATAATAAAAAAACAGAATATACCAAACAAGTGATGCACAGTCACCACCTGCTGACCGATGCCCAGAACGTCCCCAAGCAGAGATCGCTGCCCCCGGCCAACTCCCTCCAGTTTCTATACTGAGTATGACGTCATATGGTATGGAATATCCCTTTGGCCAATTTGGGTCAGCTCTCCTAGCTGTGCTCCCTCCTGGATTCTTGTGCACCGGGCAGAGCATGGGAAGCTGAAAAGCACTTGACTAGTATAAACACTGCTTAGCAACAAGCAAACCATCAGTGTGTTATCAACATTATTGTCATCCTAAATCCAAAACACAGCACTGTACAAGCTGCTAGGAAGAAAATTAATTCTATCCCAGCTGAAACCAGGACAAGGGATTATCCCGCTGTATTTAGCACTGGTGCAGACTCACTTGGAGTACTGTGTGCAGTTCTGGGCCCCACAACTGAAGAAGGATGTAAGGTACTTGAATGCGTCCAGAGGAGGGCACCAAAGCTGGTGAAAGGGCTGGAAGAAATGTCCTCTGAGGAGTGGCTGAGGACACTGGGCTTGTCTAGTTTGGAGAAAAGGAAGCGGAGGGGTGCCCACATTGCCCTCTACAGCTTCCTGAGGAGGGGAAGTGGAGAGGGAGGTGTTGATTGCTTCTCCCTGGGATCCAGGGACAGGACGTGGGGAAATGGTTCAAAGCTGCACCAGGGGAGGTTTAGACTGGACATTAGGAAGCATTTCTTTACCAAGAGGGTGGTCAAACACTGGAACAGGCTTCCTAGAGAGGTGGTCGATGCCCCATGCGTGTCAGTGTTTAAGAGGCATTTGGACAATGCCCTTAATAACATGATTTATCTTTTGGTCAGACCTGAAGTGGCCAGGTATTTGGACTAGATGATCCTTGTAGGTCCCTTCCAAATGAACTATTCTGTTCTATTCTGTTCGATTCTATTCTGTTCTGTTCTGTTCTGATCTATATATGTACCTGTACAGGGTGGATCCCTCCAGCAGCTGGGCTCAGATGCTCAGTCTCCTCAGTAGCTGCCCTGGATACCAGCCTCCCCAGTTGCACGCACCTGGACATATGAGCCCCCTGAGGCTGCAACCCCATTCCAGATGCTGCTACAGACCACCCCAGTCACACACACACACACACACACACACACACACACACAAACTCTTAAGTCCAGTCACTCCGGTCTCTCAGTTGCTGGCACTAATGACGTAGGCGCTGTCTGACCCCCTGGTCCTTCTCCAGTTGCTGCACTCATCCCCCTGTGCTCACATGTTCACGCAGAAGAGAGATCCCCCCCCACAGGAATGAGCTAGAAATTAAGTTTAGTGAGAAGACAGGACAGACTGCACTGGTCGGGGTCCTCCCCTACACTTCCCATAATAAGTCCTGCACAATCCAAAAATGCTCTTCCCCTGCATCCCATAATGTGTCCTACACCCCTAGGCAACAATTCTCTTAGCCCAAATGGTGATCCAGAGAGCCGCTCGCAGTGACTCCTCTTGGTAGGTTTCACACCCGGACAACGGGGCTGATGGCTCTCCCAGGGCAGCCCTGGAAGGAGCTGGGACAAGATGTTCCTTCCTCAGGAGCCTGTCATTTGGGTTCCCACCTGCCACGGTGCCTCTGTGCTCTTCTCCCTTTGTGGAGATGGGCTCTTGATGAGCTGGTGGCTCTCCTGTGACAGGTCTGGGAGCAGCTGGGGCAGGGTGTTAACTGAGTTCCTCCTCCTGCCATCGGTAGTGCCTTCTTTGTGTGTGCACATGAGCTTCTATCACTTAACCTAACACAACCCAACAAGAACACGCATCTCCTGAGGCATCGGTATTTGCAGGTTACATGCATATGCACTGGTATTATTTAGCATATTTAACATAGCAGCTCATTGGAATTGCTGTCCAGAATTGCATCAGGATTAGGGGGAAAGCTGTGTTGTTGCACGGGCAATGGCTTCGTTCAGGGCCAGTATCACAGTCTTGTTTCTAAGACTGTAGATGAATGGATTTAAGAGTGGGTACAGGACAGTGTTCAGCAAAGCTACAGTTCTGTTTGTCTCCAAGGAAACATCTCTGGAAGGACGCACATAGAGAGCAATGCAGCTCCCATATGCAATGGCCAAGGTGGTGAGGTGGGAAGAACATGTAGTAAAAGCTTTTTTCCTCCCAGAGGCTGCTGGCAGGTGCAGAATACAGAAAAGGATGCCCATGTAAAATGCCAGAGTTTTAAACATAAGGAACCCAGTATGACAATTGAGGATAAAACAGAGTCTGTTTTCCAAAGCAGGCTGGGGTCAGAGCAGGACAATGTCAATAAGGGGGAGTAGTCAGAAAAAAATGGTGGATCTTGTTCGAGCCACAGAAAGTCAGCTTGTAGAGGAGGACCAGACGGCAACTCAAGACTGTGATGCCTATGACCCAAGTAGCAACAACCAGGTGGATGCAGAGCTGAGGCTTCATGATGGCAGCATAACACAAAGGCTGGCAGATGGCAACGTAGCAGTCAAAGGACATGACAGCAAGTAGAACCAACTCTGTACAGCCCAGGGCAAAACAGAAACAGGACTGGGCAAAACAACTGCTTAGTGAGATCGTTCTCCTACCAGAACTCAGGATCACAAACAATTTGATGCTTGTGGAGGATGTGAACCAGATTTCCAGGAAGGCCAGATTGCTGATGAAAAAGTACATGGGGGTTTGCAGGCGGTGATCCACACACAGGAGGAAAATGATGGTTGCGTTCCCCATCACTGTTGTCAGGTATATGAGCAGAAGGAGCAGAGAGAGAAATAGCTGTAGGCTTTGATCAAGCCCTGAGAAACCCTCTAGGATGAACTCAGTAACTGCAGTTTCATTTTCTGCTCCCATGCTGAATTTCAGTTCATCCTGCTGAGACAGGAAGATGGCAAAACCCAAGTGTGATTATTTCACCATCTGGATGAAAGGAATCCTTCCTTCTCTGCATCTTTCCTTTCTTGCAGTCTTCCTCCTATAGAGCACAGAGAGAGAGAGTCCTTCAAGCCTTTCTCACCCCCTGATTTTTCTGGTTTACATTTCAGTTTGAGTCCTCAGAGAATTTGTTGTCATCTTTCTACCTTTCTCAAACTCTTCCAAAGGATTCTTTCTCCAGAGCAGAAGATTTTAAAGAAGCTGCAAGCTATTTCACCCCATTCCTGGCAAATTCCACATTCACTCAGACCTATTGCAAACATCTGTCACACCTATGTGCCAAACTCATCTCTTCTATTGCACAGATGCTAAACCATCAAATGAAATGAAATGAAATATATATGTTGAAAGCTATTCTTTGTACTTTTCAGAGGTACTTGCCTTTTTGCGCTAGGTATCCCTGAGAGTCCCTTGTTTTCAAAATAAGTAATGTCCAGCATCTCTTTTGTAATCCCCTGCTTCCTTCCACACCTTCTTGCTCTCTGTTTCCTCAGGAAAGGGGGTGGGAGTGGAATAGGGACCAAGTATAACTTGTCTTCTTTCATACTCTAAATAATGACTGAAAGGTATGATGACTCCACACAGTCTGTCACACAATCTCATCTGACATCTGTCTGCACTGAAACACGCTTGTTTCCAAAGAGTTGCTCATTGCTATTGCTATCAAATGTCCTGACCTAAACGTAGAGCAAGAGAAGAGCATCTGGAAGAGATTTGTAACCTTTCTTTTGCATGCCAGTTATAGGTTGGGAGTAACCAGCCTCTAGCGTTTTCTCTTGTTTCCATTGACTATAGAGGGAGCCTGGGGAAAACCAGTTCTCACAGGCACCTACAGCCAAGTAGATGAAACTCACTATTCAAGTCTCAAATCACTGATTTATTAAGGTTGTTTGGTTTTTTTTAATATGAAAATAGACATCTAACAGAAGGAAGCACAAGAAAACTATATGCAATAAAGACTGATGTTTTTCCCTTTGTCTTTATATTTGTTTTTAGACATGGAAAGGAGCAGAGCAGGTGACTGACTGCAAAAGTAGGATGATTCCAAGTGCAAGGGGAGGAGAGGGAGGGGAGGAGATGGTGGGTTTGAAGTAGTGAAACTGATCTTCTCCACAGGCTGTGTTGTCCCCTTAGGCTCTGTCCCAGGGCAGAATGGGTAGCACTTCCACAAGGAGTAAAATGGGAAGATCAGTACAGGGCAGTGCTCCATGTTTGCATTGACATTTTAGCTTGGGGCTCAGGCTAGTCTTAGATCCCAAATGCCTGGCTTGTTCTTTGCCTCTAGTCTGGCATAGGGGAAGCTCTGCACTGGGTTCCTGTGGGAAATTTTCTGAGATTAAACCCCTGGCTGTATTTGAGCAAAAGCTCAAGCTCAGTCACCTACAGCAGTATGAGCGTAGTGAATCAGTGAATGAGAGGGGGCAGTCCCAGTGTCCATTTTCTGGGTCACTTCAAACACTCAAAGGGTTGTGTCTTCTTACTCTCTTGGGTGACACCTCAGTTCTCTAAAATTGTTCTCCTGAATGCACTTTCTTAGGGGAACCTGCAAATTTGCAGACAGCTTAGAACAAAGCAGCTTCTCTTCAGGCCCCGCATCGTCAAGCATGCAGCCAGCATATGCCATAGTGAGTGAAGAAAGATAGGGTATGCAGGTGAAGGATATCCAGGTGAAGAAGGCCTTAGTGTGCCTTTGCACAGAGGTTATCCTCAGGACGGTGCATATAATGTAGGCATAAACCACAGTAGTCAGTGTGAAGGAGCTCAGCAACACAGCGGAGAAGAGAGCAACGCTCATGTTTCATAGTAGCTGGTGCCCATGCGGGCTGCTCTCAGCAAAGGGATGATGCTGCAGAAGAAGCAGACTCTACAGTGGGCACAGAGGGTCTAATGGCATACAGGATGGTGGGGCTGAGCGTGGAGAGAGATGCCATTCCCCAGCAGCTAAAGATGAGCATGGAGCACAACCAGGAGTTGGTAAGGACAGAGTCGTGTGAGGGGTTGCAAATGGCCCTGCAGCAATCAAAACACATCTCAACACATAGGTTAAACTCAGCTGTGCTGACGGAGAAGGAGGGACTTGTAAGCAGCCACAGAGATATTTTAATCTCCAGCATGAGACTGACAAACATGTCAGGGGGAATGACCAGAGTGAACCAAATATCCAAGAAGGACAAGATTCTGTTGAAGGGATGCCTGGGGGTGCGGCACTAGTGGTGGAGCCAAAGGATGGCAATGGTGACTGCATTCCCCATGACACTGAGCAGAGAAATCACCAGGAGCAGTGTGAAGAGGGGGGTTTTCAACTCGTGAAGGACTGAAAAGGCCTTCAGGAAAAATATTCTTGCTCTGGTGTGGTTGTGAAGATCCATTTTGGTACCCAGTCAGTTGAAGGTGTGACAAGGGTAACTAATATCGTGCTTGGTGAAATTCATCTTGTTACCTTTGTCAGCATTCCCTTCCCTTTTCTTAGGTTTCCTCATCCTTCTTTCATGGACCTCAGATCAGATGCGTAATTTCTCCAGTGTGGCAATCTGCTGTACCTCCACTATCCTGCCCAGGCTGCTGGCCAGCTTCCTAACCAGGGACAGAACCATTTCTGCTCAAGGCTGCATGACACAATTCTTTTTCTTTGCTTGTTGTGCAGGTACCAAGTGTTATCTGCTGGCCACCATGTCCTAGGATCGGTACTTGGCCATATGTCACCCCCTGCTCTATGCCAGCCTCATGCAGCAGAAGCTCTGTCTCCAGCTGGCGGCTGGGTCTTGGCTAGCAGGATTACTAATGTCTACCATAGTCACTGGGCTACTTTCCAAGTTACACTTCTGTGGTCCCAATGCAATTGATCACTTCTTCTGTGATTTTGCCCCATTGCTGGAGCTCACCTGCAGTGACACCACGGTGCTTAGACTGGTTACTTTCATCATCTGCTTTCTGGATGTGGTCTTCCCCTTTGTGTTCACCTTGGTATCCTATATCTGCATCATAGCTGCGATCCTGAGGATCCCAGCTGCCACGGGGAGGCAGAAGGCCTTCTCCACCTGCTCTTCTCACCTCAGCGTGGTCACTGCTTTCTATGGTACCCTCATCGTTGTCTATATGATACCCAGAACAGCCTCACTGAGGCAGCTCAATACAGTGCTATCCTTTTTCTACACCATCCCACGCCCATGGCCAATCCACTCCTCTACAGCCTGCGGAACAGGCAAGTCAAGGGGGCTCTTGGAAATGCCCTCAGAAAGACTGCGGCCTGCATCGAGAGCTCCTACTAGTTGTGATCCACCAGGAATAAACAGGTTGTGGTTGTGTCAAGTGTGGACAACTCAGAAGTGCATATTTTGGGTACCAGGTATATCTTTAGAAGTGCAGAATCTGGGGACTGTTTGGGGAATGAGAAGTGGGAAAAGAGAATTTGTGTCTTAAGGAAATACAGGTCTGGTGTTGAAGTGTGTAAAAAACTTCCCTGGCTTTCTTCTTGCTTTAAAGTAACCACAATTGTGATCCTGCAAGTGGGAGCTGTTGAAATGCCACACCTGCCCAGGACTGGCAGAAAACTTACTCTAAACATGCTGTTTTCTCTTCCGTTACCCAGCCAAGCTGAGGGGTGGGGGTCCTGCCTGTCCGGGATTCCTCAGGACATCTTCATATTGACAGTGAGAAGGGGGAAGTTGAATCAAGCCCTTCCACTGGACATGTCTAAATCTGAGTAGATGAATCCCATCCCTCTGGTTCTCTCGGCTGTCTAGCAGAGGAGAACTGTGAAAGCTAGTCTGATAGGGCCAGCCCCTCTGGAAGAAAAAAAAAAAAAAAAAAAAAGTAGATCCTTCTTCAGAAGAAGGGTACACGAGGTGGGTCTCAGCTTCCCAAATTTATTTAACACAGAAATCATTACTTTCCATTTCTTTCCTTCTCCTAATCTGACCCCCCTCCAGCCCCCCTCCCCCAATGTAATTACGTATTTGTTTCCCACTGACTGACTTCAATATTGCAACCTGAGTCCTCCTATTTTCTTCTTTCCTGCAAAAGAGAGCAAGGTCATGCTCATGGGGCATGACTGCGCACATCCACCCCCAGCAGTGGGCTTTCCGCATTACCTAGGCTGAGGCGTGTGCACAAGATGGAAATGTGTCCATCACCCCTGATTTGCACAAGGGCCTTCAGCCCTGACATACTCCCACAACACACTTATTCCTCCTCCACCCACAGACATAAATCCCTTCCCACTTCCAGGCTCAAATCATGGTTGCAAGAATTTGATGCATTTCAGAAGAGGCCTTGAGCTTCCTGAATCTTCTTGGTGCTTATGGCAATGTTCCTGGCTCCCTCCAGATTTGATGGACTTCCTGTCTATAACAAGGGCTTTGTGACAAGCTTTTATGAAATGTTTGGTTTTCTGTCATTCCTATGTATGGAAAGAGTAGACACAGAAAAGAAAGAAATATCCACCAAAACGGATGCTGAGTGAAGTGCCAGTAAGAACCAGGTGAGGCACCCCCCTGGCTGTGGCTTCCTGGCAAGAAGTCTGTCCTGAGAAGGGGATCCAGCCTCTGCCACTCTGGAGTGGGGAATCAGCAGTGTCCATGCCACCTGGCAGAGACTGTCCAAGCACAGTTACTGTCTTGTCAGCTTTGAGCACGAGCTTGAAAATGCTTGGCTGCAGGGGTAGTGCCTGTGGGATTATCAGTGCTCCAAAAGAGCAGTCCTTCCAGGTCTTTCTTGAGCAAGAACGGGAGAGTCATTGCTGAGGATGGGTTTTGGGGCCATGTGTGCAAAGCACAATGGATGAGCAGCCCATCCCCTTAACTCCACTCAACCACTCCAGAAGGTCACAGTGACCGTGGTCTGGTTTTGATTCCCCTAAACCCTCTCTGCTAGGCAGGGGCCCAGCAGGGCAAAATCTATGGCACTGGGCAACGCAATTGCCCCAGCTGTACCAGCGTGAGGACACCATCCCTGCATGTGGTCAAACCATCAGCCTTTGGGTTAACAGCTGAGCAATGCTCACCCACCCTGCCACAGGGACCCCAGCCAGGGCTGTCCCCGGGCACTGCTTTGCTGTCAGGACAGACATCAGTGCTGAAAGAATGGGAAGGTCCCTGAGCCCAGCCCCCTTCCCCAGCCCCATGGAGATGGAAGCCTGCTGTTCACCTCGCCTGCAGGGCTGCTGGGGAACAGAGGGGTGCAGGGAGAGGCCTGGTGCCTGGAGGAGGGGGTATAAGATTTCTGCCTCCATGTGCCCTCCACAGCATGCCCTGGGATGACATTGGATCCTGGGGGCACATCAGTCCAGGGAGGGCATTTCCCTCACCCTGTTGCACTGCTGCTGCTGCAGAGTTGGGGACAGACGTGGCACAGATGGCTGTTGCCCTGGGTGGCAGAGGAGGCTCAGGGGAAGGGATTTTCTCCTCTCCATTGACCCAACCTGGAGTGGGCCAGAGTGTGGGAGCAGCACCTGCAGCAAGAGCCTCCTTCTGCCCCATTGCCCTGCAGAGACCTTGAAGGGGCAGCGCTCTGCAGTGCAGCCCTGTGCCAGGATCAGGCCGCAGCAGAGAGGCAGTCCCAACTTGCCCCACATCACAAGGATTCAAGTGCTGTTTGCTGCAGAGGGTCCCTGGGCACCCAGGGGAATACAAGACTTTGCTTGTCACAGGCACATCACGGGAGGAGAGTGCCTCTCCTGCTGGCAGGTGTCAAGGGGATGTAGCTCAGTGGCAGAGCACCTGCTTCGCATGTGGGAGGTCCTGGGTTCAATCCCCAGCATCTCCAGGGGTACTTTTGCCCTGACTCCCCAGCCTCAGGCAGGTGCAGGCTGGAGCTTGGGCACTGGTCCTCTCCAGGCCCTGTGGGCCTGCCCTGCCCACCCAGGGCTTGCCTGTGGGGTGAGGAGGGCTGTGGGAGGGCTGTGTGTGCTGCCTCTGCTGAGCCCCCTCTTGGAGAAGAAGCAGGCAGCTGTGCTGGACCTGAGCTCAGGTCACTGCCCTACACCACAGACCCACCCCACCGCCCAGGGACAATGCTTGGCAGCAGAGTGTGGGGAGACCTCAGGGAGGGGAGAGGTGTCAGCAGCACACTAGGAATCATTTCTGACTGCACTGAGAGATGTGGTGTGAGGGTGCTGGTCCAGCCCAGGCGTCCTTTGGGACCAGGGCCACACTGCCCTGGTGGCTTTCCAGGGATAAGGGTCTGAGATTGTCCTGTCTCCAGCTGGAGATCCCATACCACATGGGAAGCACTCCTCTGTGCCAGCAGGTAGGGCTTGCTGAGTTGGACAAGCCTGGGCAGGGCTGTGGGACTCCCAGCTTTGACATTTCTTATCCTGACCCTGTCTCCAAGTCCTTCTGCTTCCACCATCACCACTGGCTTAAGCAGAGCCTCAGCTCAGGGCGTGTGGAGCTCCTGAGGTCAGACACAGCCCACAGACATGGGGCTGGTGCCCACCTTTTGTTCCTGGGGTGTTTGGTGTCTCTATCAATGCTGCGCTGGTGGGATCAGGGAGGCACAGGCCTGTCCACAGCCGTGCACAGGCGGGAAGGGGCAGATGGTGCCTTGGCTGGTCCCCCAGCTAAAACACCCACAACCAAAACGGAGTGTGAGACATGGTCTTTCCCTGCAGGGTGCTCAGCCCCCAGGAACAGTGAGCCCAAACTAAGAGAAATAAGGCTGCTCTCCCAGGGGCTTTCCACAGCCATGCTCTGCCCAGCGTGGGGCAGCAGTGCTGAGAGTTGGGGGTCTCACTGTGACCCCCCTCAGGTAGGTCCTCAGGAGCGGCAGGAGCAACCACAGATCTGGGGCACAGTGACAATCATCCTTTGCTGCACAGAATGGACCCAGCCCGTAGGGCCAGACTGTTCACGTCCAAGAATGCCAGGGCTGGAGCTTATCCCAGTGGGAGTTCTCCAGGGGATGGAGGCTGTGCTTGCAATGCCCATGTTATGTCAACCATCACCATGGGAGTCTCACCCTGGGAACGCTGCTCTCCCATGGGGGCTGCCAGCAGGAAGGCTCCAGGGTATGGAGCAGAGGGATGTGTGAGCCTGGGCTTCCTCCAGATCCCCCCAGGTTTCCCCCAGGGGTGGAGGAGCTCCCAGCAGGGAATGGGGCAATGTGGAAGTGGGAGAGGATGTTGGCGACAACCACCCCCCCCCGCCTCTTCTCCTCTAGGGCCAGATCCTGCTGTTGGCAGCAGTACTGAGCTGCAGCAACTCCCTATAGGGAGCCAACCCACCTTCCAGCCTGCAGCAGAGGAGCGTTTCAGGGAAGAGCTGGAGGGCTGTGGAGACCCACCAGTGGGAGCAGGGAGGGCAGTTTGGGCTCCAGGTCCTGCCCAACTGTCAAACTTTCTCCCCACCTGTCTCCTATGTAAGAGGTTTTTCTGTCCATGGGCGCAGGGGCTGGTGAAAGCCCCAGCCAAGGGAGAGGGACCCTGGCTCAGCTCCCAGCAGCACCTGTTTTAGGAGAGGGACACAAAATCTCCTCTGCCATGGAAACGTGCCCACATGAGCATCCTCCTGCATGGGCCCTTCTCCAGGCCAGGGGCTAGACCATGGCTTTTGGCTGCAGCACACGTCTCGCGGGGATCCTTTCTCCATCCCCCGGCCCTCCAACAGCGCTGAGGGAAAGGTGCCCCCATCCCCCCTGCTCCCATCCCTCCCGTACCTGCACACAAGTACTGCCCCGACACAAATCCAAACTGACACCCCTGGCGAGGCAGCAGGAGGGCAGGGGTGGGGGCTGGAGGGGAGCAGGAGAAGGGGGTCCCAGGGCTGCTGTGGGGCCTTACAGCCCCTGCTCAGGAAGAAGGCAGCTCTGTGCCTGTGACAAGAGTGCTCGGGGGTCTGTGAGGGCCCAAGGCAGCAGGAACAGCCCATGGAGACTGGGGTCCTGGCAGAGCATGAGGAGAGGGAATTCCAGCCCCATGTGTCCTAGAAAGTGGCTCTGCACCCTGTGCTGGAGCAGTGTGGAGCACAGCTGCCTCCTAACCTTTGTGGGAGGTAATCCACGGGCCATGATCCCTGCTGGGGCTGGCTGGGGTGTTCAGGGCACTGCAGCCACTTCTGTGGGGCCATAACCCAGGGCTTATCCTGACATGGCAGCTCTGTCATGGCCTCTGCACTGTGGGACCAGCATGGCCCAGGCAGGGCCTGGGGGAAAGAGCAGCTGGAAACCCCAGGGTGAGGAAATGGGTGCTCCCACTGGGGTGCATCACAGCACCTATCAGAGAGCCATTTTGACTAGAAACTGCCTGTGGCCAGCAGGATGGAAATGTCTCTGTCAGCAGAATTATTCCCCAGGCACCAGGGGCTCTCGCAGCCCCACAGCCTGACCCCGAGCCTGCTGTCCCTGAGACGTGCCCCTTCCCTACCACTGTGTCTTTGTTCTCTGCTCCCCTGCTCAGCCTCAGGGAGATGACCCGACACCTGGGCAGGCAAGCAGCAGCTCTGGGTCAAAGCCCCCAGAGACTTTTAATAAGAACCAATATGGATGCACAGTGTAAAAATGGGAACAAAAATAGAGGAAACCCAGGACATTTCTGCTGCCCGTGGTAAAGGGAGACGGTTCCCTGGTGCTCACAGCTCTCCCAGCTGCACAGGCCTCTCCTCCCTCCTGCCTGCACCCAGCTGCACAGCAGGGATGGGCTCTCCTGGCCTGGGGCTCAGGGACTGTTGGGCACCAAGCTCCGCTGTCACAGCCTTTGTGTCCTCACGGGGATGTGCCACAGACACCTCTTCAGCATCATCATAGCCCATGCTCCCCAGGGACATGGACGAGGTGTCTCCTTCAGCTCCAGGGACCTCAGCACTCCTCCAGGAGCGCAGGCTGCCCTCTGCAAGCAGCAAGGCAGGGCATTGCAGATTGCCCCATGGGGTCTGTACATCAACTTCCTCCCCACTCCTCACCACATTCAGCTCCTTCTCCCACCCCAAGTCCCTCCAAGGAAAACTCCTGGGTCAGGTTCCCCCTTCCCAGGAGCTCTGGGTGTCCGTACGGTAGCAACTTGCATGGCACCAGGGATGTCACCCCAGGAACCGGCAGCGCTATCTTTCCCTCTCACCTCCGAGTGCATCCCTGGGCCCCGCTCCCTCCGCTGGTGCCCTGGGCATTTCCCAAGCTCCCTGCCCAGGGGCAGCATCATCCCCAGGGTCAGAAACCTCCCTGGCATCATCATAGCCATCCACTGGGTCACGTCCGGGCAGGACAAGAACATCTGAAAGGAGAGGGGAGCTGGTGACAGCGAGGAGATACGTCCTGCAGAGCAGAGGATGGGAGGATGCACAGGGACACAGGGCTGACACACTGGTGTTGGCAGCACCACAGGAGACCCCCATGTCCTCCCCATCTCTGACGGTGACACCTCTGTCCATCACATGGCTGCAGGGAGATCAGCCCCTTCCTGCCTCCGTTACCTGGTGCTGATCCCACACCATCCTCCTCCTTGCTGTCCCCAGGGGAGGGCTGCAGCTGGGTCAGGGACTCCTGAATAGGAGCCTGGCGAGATGCACAGCGGGTGTTAGGGAGCGAGCCCCATGGACCTGTCTCATGGTCAGCGCTGCTGGGGAAGGGGGACCCACAGAGCTGGGGCTGCATGGGGAGGAGGGCTGGGAATCTACCCTGCTCTCCCGGGACAAACACTGTCTCAAAGGTGCTCCCAGAGCTGCCCTATCGTAGCCCCTTCCCTCACTCCTCGGGTGTCACATGAGGTGCAGGGGCAGGAAGAGAAGGGCTGTCCAGCTGGGATGGGCAAACTGGTTGGGAGGAAGCTCCTCTCCCGGGCCCAGGACCTGGATGCTCGCCCCACAGACCACACGGCCCCAGTGCTGCAGGGACCATGGTCTAGGAGGCTTCAGGGGATCAGCCCTGTGTTGGGGCCAGGGGAAAGGGTCCTGCAGATGGGCCTCCAGGGAGGACCCACACCCACCTGAGTGACCAAACCTTGCCTGCTTCTCCCACACCGGGCTGTAACCAATCTCCTCATACATGGCCTCGGGGAAGAGCTCCTGAGCCCTCCTGGAGCCTGGGGACAGAGGCAGGGCTGGCACAGGGAGAGGCAGAGGGGCAATGGGACGCCACTGTGCTCCCCCAAACCTGTTCCTTTGGCCAGCCCAGGACTGGTCCGACAGCACAGCCCCATTGCACTGTCCAGGCATGGCCACCACATCCCCAGTGAGGGCAACATTGCTGTGGAGATTATCTGGGGCAGCGTCACCCTCGCATCATCCTTTTGGAGACAGAGCTCGTGCCCCTCTGGCCCCTGGGTCATTCCCTGCCTTGTCTGACCTTGGAGCAGCTCCCATGTTTCCTCGCCACCTGGAGCTGCCCCTTGTCTGCCCCATGGGCCTATAGCAGGGCCCCTGCCCTGCCAGGGGATGGGCGAGGATGGGCAGGGCTGGGCAGAGGGACAGCTTGGGGGCCTGACACCATGGAGATGGACTCTACTGCCCCATGCTCCTCCTGCCATCTCCCTTGCCCCAGAGCCCCCTCCAGCACTACCCAGAGCACTGCCAGCCTTGGCCATCTCCACTCTGCCATTTCTCTCCTCGCCCCATCACTAGCTCCCCCTGCCTCTGGGCTCTCTCCACCCCTTGCTGCTGGTGCCCCACAGCCAGGCAGTCAATGGGGAGGTGCATAAGACAGGTGAGAGCACACAGTCTCATCCCACCAGCTCTGCCTGTACCCCTCAGTGGCACCCCGCAGCACCCCACAGCCCTTCCAGGAGGCATGGTCCCTGGGACTGCTATGGAAGGACCCACCTCTGGGGCAGCCGTGTTTCCAGGGATCCTCCATCCCCGCAGCCCAGCTCCTTGCATGCCAGTGACACCGTGTCGAGAGTCATCGAGTTGGAGCAAATGCTCCCCCACGTCCCGTTGTAGAAAACCTGCAGGTGCCCGGGGCAGCCGTCGCTGTTGTCCAGCCTCAGGGCCACGAACTCTGGGAGGAAAGGCACCAAGGGGGAACAGGCTGGTCTGGGGCTGTGGGAGAGGGGGTGCCTCTGCAGTCCCCAGGCCCTCAGCCAGGCAGGGGCATGGCCAGCACATCCCTCTGGCACCCAGGGGCAGGGAGAAGTCTCTGATGCACAGACACCCCTGCCCTTCCCGCTAACACTGGGGAACAGCTGAGCTCCCCAGGGACCCCCAGTGGGACTGAGGGTGCCTGTGCATGGGTGTCTGCAGGACAGGCTCAGGCAGGAGCTCAGAGGCAGCCAGGGACAGCCTTTGCTCTGCCAGGCTCTCCCCACATCCCGGCCTCCCCAGGAACCAGGGTCCCACCACAGACCTGAGCAGATGACTCCTGCGTCCTCTTTGTGCCCGCAGTCATGCTGCCCCCAGGACCCTGCCAGGCAGTCCCAGAGAGCAGCTTCGGCCCCAGAGCAGTTCACGCTGTCCAGCCATATCTGACCAGAGCCTTCCCCAAACCGAGCGGAGCCAACCGTCTCCACCGCCCCTCCGCAGCCCAGCTGGTGGCAAATGATGGCAGCATCAGACAGGTCCCAGCCATCGTCGCAGACGGTCCCCCAGCTGCCCTGGTGGTAGATCTCCACTCTCCCCGCGCAGCGCCCAGACCCATTCACCAGCCAGACCTGGCGGCTCCCTGCAGTGGAGAGAAACCCCAGATGCTGTCAGGGGCTGGCTGCCCACCCACCTCATCATCTGGGGGGCCTGTGCAGTGCCGCTCACCCCAGCAAATGACTCCCATGTCCTCCACAACCCCAGCCGCCAGTGCACTCTCGGGCAGGGAGGTGTTGCATTGGGTCAGGTTGGTGTCATGCCCTGCGCACCGGACCCCTCGCAGCCCTATGGGGCCCGTCCCTCACTCAGGCTTTGGGGGGTTGTAGGCTGTCTCCGCCTGTCCGCACTGCAGCTGCCGGCACACAACGTTGGCCTCCCGCATGTCCCACTGGTCATCCAGGACTCTGCCCCACGTCCCACGCTGGAAGATCTCCACTCGCCCAGCGCACCGGCTCCCTCCACCCACCAGCCGCAGGGATGCAAAGCCGGCTGAGCCTGGGGAGAGCAGAGATGCTACAGCCACTGGAGGCACCGGGGAACATGGCACCCTTCAGGGAGGAGGGCAAGGCGGAATTCTCCAACCACACAGGACAAGATTGAGACTTGTGCTAACAAGAAGCAAGGGCAGAGCCCAGGCCCGCTCTGCAGCTCACACCCAGGTCTGCTGCTGCTGGGGGCACCCAGGCAGCTCCTGCCTGGGTGGTGGGAGGAGGCTCTGCAGGGCTCTCTGTGGGGATGGGATGCGGTTGTCTGCAGCTAGAGGGATGGAGCAGAGCCCTGCAGCCCTGTCCCGGGCTCATCCCACAGCAGAAAAACACAGGAGCCCAGGCCTGCCAGTGGCACCAGGGCCTAAGCCGCTGCCCTGCGGGCAGATGCCTGCCTCCATTCAGTCCCCTGATCTCCCACAGCAGAGCAGTCACTCTGAGCAGGCAAAGCCCTCCAGAAGGCTCCTGGGGAAGCAAGGGTTTCTCCAGGGAGAAGTTCAGCCTGGTACTGCCATGGGACCCCTGCTTTGGGTGGCCATGTTGCACACAAAGGGCAAATGGAGTTAATGCAGCGTTTTCCCAGCACTCACCTGAGCAAATGACAGCGGCGTTGTTCCCATGGGAGCATGGTGAGGCCCCCAGGGTGATCCCAGGTGGGCTTCAGTCCTGTCACAGTGGAATGAGTCTCTCCAGACAGGGCCAGTCTCTCTCCCAAAATGTTCTCCTCCAGGAATGGACTCAGCATACCCGCAGTTGAGTTGACGACAGAGAACATGGGCATCCGAGAGATCCCAGCGGGCGGCACAGAGGGTCCCCCAGGTCCCCAGCACCTGGACTTCCACCCTCCCTGCACACGCCGTGCTGCCATTCACCAGCCTGAACCCTGTGTACTCTGGGGACAGAGAAGGAGGACTCAGGGTGGATTGGTGCTCTTGTACCCTCAGTAGCTTGCAGAGAGGCCAGAGGGACAGCATGCCTTTCTTCTCCTTCTGCACTATTTTCATGCTGCAGCCAACCCATCACCCATCCTGTCCTCACACCTGGCCCATCATGGTCCTTGCTCTGATCCCTGACCCCCGGCAAAGCTCAGGTGTTCAACACCCCACCCTGAGTCCTTACATGGGCAGGTGACTATAGCACTGTTCGCATGGGTGCAGGGCTGGTCCCTGGGGGACCCCCTGGGGCAGGAGGTGAGGAGGGATTCATTCCCCACACACTGCAGCTCTCCATCCCACATGGGACTCATCCTTTCTCCAAAGTGAGCTGCCCCAGCCACAGGCAGGGCCACGCCGCACTGCAACTCCCTGCAGACCACGTCAGCAGCTTTGGGACCAAAATGGGAGTCACAGACAGTTTTCCACTTGTTCCCATCATGGATCTCCACACATCCTGAGCAGTGGCTCTTCCCTTCTACCAGCCACACAATTCCTGGGGAAAAAAAAAAAAACAAAAACAACCAACTGAGACCGGTCTGGCAGTTCCCACAACACCTCCAAGAAAGCTGTGACCAAATGGCCCTGTGCACATCCCAGGGGAAGCTGTTGGGGGAGTGCTGGTGACACAAACACATCCAGGCCCCCTGCAACCCTTCTCTACACCATCACAGCACTCAAGGGTGTGTGTCTATCTCAGACCCACAGCAGACCCTGCAGACCATGTTGCCACCTTTGGGACGAAAGCATGAGTCACAGGCAGTTTTCCAAGGGTCCCCATCATGGATCACTATATGTCCTTAGAAGGGGCTATTCCCTCTGACCAGCCAACCAGATCCCTCAGCAACCAAAGACCCCTGAGAGTTCCCACAGCCCTCTGGCAGTCCCTTGACCACATCCCACCTGATCTCCAAGGTGGCCAAAGGCAAAAAGCCCCACGACCACCCCAGCTGCTCTCACAGGGTGCTAATGGCACAAAGAGAGCAGGGCCTGCCTGCCGCTCCTCAGAAATCAGCCCAGCCCTTGTGGGCTTGCTTCCCTCCCAAACCCACTGCCACAGGCACTGCTCAGACAAACTGCTGCTGCCCCACAGACCTTGGGCTGCCCGGCATTGGTCCCTGGGCACTGCAGCACCCAGAGCACTTGGGGTCTAGGGAAATGAGCCCAGACACTCTTGGTTGCTGAGCGCTCTCTGTCCCGCTGAGCTCAGGGCCAGGCATGAGGAACCTCTTGGTGCCACCAGAAACATGGCCTGTTCCCAGGGGGGTCTTGGGCTGTTGGGGCACTGCTGGGAGATGGGGCATGTCACAGGGCACAAGTGTAGTGAGGCTGAACCTGCGGTCGGTGTCTGTGCCAGCTCCCTGCTCTGGTGCCTGCCCAGAAAAAAGGTCCCCAGTCATGGCCAGAGCGCACTGCTGGATGCTCATGTCCCTGGCCAACAGCCGGGCAGAGGGCGGGAGAGTGGACAGAAGAGCAGCCCTGGGCTTACACAAGCTCCCAGTGCAGGGGCAGGGACAGAGGAGAACCAGTCAATGCTGGCAAATCCAGAAGTGCAAGGTGGCCAGGGGCTGGGACAGACATAAGAGGCTGGGCAGCAGGTCAGCACTTCTGGATGGGACTGTGTCCCCATAGGCAGGCTCTCATGGTGTGACCCTGGGAGAAGTACGAGGTGCCACATGCCACCTTGCTCCGCAGACCAGGCCAACTGCTCCGCCTCTCCGAGCAACCCCTTTGCTTCAGCCAAGGGACTTGTGCCTGCCAGGGAACACAACCCCAAAGCAGCTACCATCCCATGCCCTTCCCCGGTACCGTGCGTGGCCACATGAGTCACTCTTGGTGCCTCTGGCATGGGGGGACCTGGCCCTTGGCACTGCCAGGCAGGTCCTGGGTGAATATGAGGAGAAAGATGGGAATCAAGAGACAATGCAGGGCAGGGTGGGGGATTCATCTGAGCCAGCTCAGGGGCCAGACAGAGTGTGGGCACCTTAGGTTAGGCTCTCTCAGGGCTTTTCCCAGGGACTGGGAACACCAGCAATGACAGCCTCAGCTCGGCAGTGCGACTGGCCACATTGGGCAATGCTCTGGTGCCCACTTGTTACTCCCTGAGGGCACAGCCAGGTCTCTTTTCCATCCCAGCCCCAGAGGTGGGGAATAGGCTCCCCCCTTACCTGAACACATCACTCCAGTGTCACCAGCATGAAGGCAATTATTTTCACCCCATCCTCCATGTGGGCAGTCAGAGAGGGCAGATTCAGTGCCATTACAGACAACAGCATCCATCCAAATGGGGCCAGATCCTTGCCCAAAGTATCCAGAATGAGGAGCTCCAACAGCAGACCCACAGCCCAGCTGCTTACAAACCACTGCTGCATCGTTCATGTCCCAGTAGTAACCACACACTGTCCCCCAGTGGCCCTGTTGTTTCACTTCCACTCTCCCAGCACCGTGCCTGCTGCAGTTCACCAGCCTCACCTCCACAGCACCTTCAAACACTGACATAGGACTGACGGACAGCACCAAGCCCCGGCACTGTGAGTCTGAGGGAATCCCTGCCCAGGTGGATTCAGAGGTGCCAGGGTGGGAGCCCACTCCCCTCCAGGCTGTCCCCAGGGCACTGCAGGGGTCCCTTCTATCCCCACGAGCTGCGCAAGGCTGGGGATGCCCAGCTCCTGTCCTGCTGGGTCATTTGTGGCCCCACAGACTTTGGCACCTCCTTCCATCACAACGGCCCCCTGCAACCTGCCCTCGGCCCACACCCACCCAGGGCACCACCCCTCCCCAGACAGCACCCTGAGAAGAGACCTGCCCCCACCAGGGCTCCCCCAAGCACACACTGCTGCTTCTCCCCAGGGCCCCGAGATCCCCTGCACTACAGCCTGCCTTGGGCATCTCCCAGCTCATCCTCCACCCGCAGTACTTTCTGTGTCCCCTCTGGTGCAACATGATGATCCCAGTGATCCCTCCAACCCATGCCCCCTCCTTGTCCTTGGGCACCAGCCCAGCCCTGCCCTTGTCTAGGATCCCCCAGGAAGGTCACCTCTCTGCCAGCCTGCGGGAACAGACACCCCAGGTCCCTTGTCTCCACAGGCTGCCCCCTCAGGCTGGAGCTCACCCCAGTGCTCAGCACCCCACCCTGAGTCCTTACATGGGCAGGTGACTATAGCACTGTTTGCATGGGTGCAGGGCTGGTCCCTGGGGGACCCCCTGGGGCAGGAGGTGAGGAGGGATTCATTCCCCACACACTGCAGCTCTCCATCCCACATGGGACTCATCCTTTCTCCAAAGTGAGCTGCCCCAGCCACAGGCAGGGCCACACCGCACTGCAACTCCTTGCAGACCACGTCAGCAGCTTTGGGACCAAAGTGGGAGTCACAGGCAGTTTTCCACTTGTTCCCGTCATGGATCTCCACCCGTCCTGAGCAGTGGCTCTTCCCTTCCACCAGCCGGACAAATTCTGGAAAACAACAAAATAACCGGGAGTTCCCAGAGCCCTCTGGCAGATACACGGCCACATCCTGCATCACCTCCAAGCAAGCCGTGACCAAATGGCCCATTGCATATCCCAGCGGAAGCTATTGGTGGTGTGTTGGTGACACAACACATCCAGGCCCCCCTGCACCCCTTCTCTACACCATCGCAGCACTAGAGGGTATGTGTCTGTTGCAGCACCCCGCACCACCCAGACAACCTGCTGCTGCACAAGGCACCCTGTGCTGCCCAGCATGGTCCCAGAGCAGTGCTCTGGTGCCCATTTGTTACTCCCTGACAGCACACCCAAGGTCCCTTCCCCCGTCCCAACCTCAAGGGTGTGGAACAGGCTGTTCTCTTACCTGAACACATCACTCCAGCATCCAGCTCATGAACACAGTTATTTTCACCCCATCCTCCGTGTGGGCAGTCAGAGAGGGCAGATTCGGTGCCATTACAGCCTACATCATCCATCCAAATGGGGCCAGATCCTGGCCCAGTGTCCATACTGAGGAGCTCCAACAGCAGACCCACAGACTAGCTGGTTGCAAACCACTGCCGCATCGTGCATGCTCCAGTAGTCATCACACACGGTCCCCCACTGGCCCTCGTGTCTCACCTCCACTCTCCCAGCACAGTGCCTGCCCCCATTCACCAGCCTCACCTCCGCAGCACCTTCAAACACAAACATGGGACCAGTCAGGCACAGCACCAAGCCCCAGCACTGTGGGTCTGGGGGAAGTCCCTGCCCAGGCCACGTCAGAGGTGCCAGGGTGGGAGCCCTCTCCCCTCCAGGCTGTCACCAGGGCAGTGTGGGGGTCCCTTCTATCCCCATGGGCTGCGCAAGGCTGGTTGTGGGCAGTTCTGGCCCTGCTGGGTCATTTTCATCTCACCGCACAAGGCACCTTTTCCCACCCCAACGGCCACCTGCGCCCTGCCCACACACACCTGCACACTGTGCCCAGCCCTGCACAGGGCACCCTCTCTTCCCCAGCCCAGCACCCCCTCAACAGCCCCGTGTACCCAGGCTGCAGCTTCCCATGCAAACTGCCGCCACGGCACCATCCATACCCACCCCCACCCCCAGGGCTTTCTATGTTCCCACCAAGACGATTCCAATGATGCCCCCACCCACATCCGCTCCTTGCCCCTGGTGTCAGGGCCACTGCACTGGGCCGGGCCCCCCAGGAAGGATGTCTCTCTACGCAGGTGCCCCCGTCCCCTTCTCTCTGCGGGGCACAAACTGCCCTCATGGGGTCAGGGCTCCCCTGGAACAAGGGGGCAGTCAGCAGCACACAAACCCTCTGGGGTACCCCAGAGGCTGGCAGTGCCCTGGGCATCTCTGGGTGCTGCCGTCACGAGCTAGGCCACCACCGCCTCCAGAGGCACAGTGCTGGGCATCAGGGGGTCCCAAAAGGGTACCCCAGGACAGGGTGTCTATGAATCCAGCCAGGCACAGGCTGCCTTCAACACCGGAGCCCTGGAAAAGGAGGTACTCTCCCACCCAGACAGGCAGGCACAGGGTCCATGGACTTGAGCACCTTCTGACCCTCATCTCAGTAGCACCTGCAAAGCAACCCCATTCCCAGACGGATCCCAATGACCCTGCGGGTACCCACTGGCCCTGGGCTGTGCGAGAATGGAACTGGCACTTACCTCTGCACAGCTGTACCCAGAGGAGCAGCCACAGCATCTGAGGGGACAGGAGTCCCCCTGTGCCCATCCGGAGCCTCCTGCCCTGCCAGCACATCCCTGCCGCACCACACTCCCTGCCACAGCTCCTGGGGACTCATGGGGACAATGATGAGGGGAGGGCAATATATCTGTGCAGATCCCAGCCCAGCTACAGGACGAGCCAATCAAAGCAGCAGGACCTTTTTAGACATTATCGGGAGCTATCTCCCCTCTGACACAGCCCAGCCTTCCAATGAACTTCTCCAGTGCCATTCATGACCATATATGAGAGACGGCTCTGCTGCAGGTGTCACGTCACTGTGGTGGGGTCCGTCACAGGACAGGGCTGGTGGTGGTGGTGGAAAATGGGTTTTTCACCCCTTGAGCCCTGCTGTGTTGGCCAGGAGCACTGAGCATCTCCTATGTTAGGCACATCCAAGAGCCCAAGGTGAGAGTGTCCAGCCATGCCCGTGCCATGGGAACCACAGGGCTGGGACTGCACCGGAGGCTGTGTCAGGAAGGGAAGGAAGGAGCCCCTGACCCTGCTACAGACCCCGCTGTGCTGGGAGCAGCAGCTGGGAAAGGGCCTTAGCCCAGGCCAGAGCCAAATCCCAGGAGTGCTGGCTCACCCATCCGTCCCTGGAGACCCCAAGGAAGGTCCCTCATGTCCCTGCCCTGGCAGCAGACCCACAGCCCAGAGGCTCAGACATGTCCCTGACTCTCAGCCTGTCACCAAGGGGCCGTTATTCCCCGCAGGCGGATCAGGAGCTCCAGCCTGCAGGTGCACAAACCACAGCCCCCGTGGCCTCGCAGCACTCCCCGCGCTCCCCCTGCAGCGCCCAGGCAGGAAGTCTGTGGTTTCCTCCTGTCACTGGGCCCAGGCACATCCCTGCGGTGCCCAAGAGCCACCCCCACCCCGACTGCTCCAGCCAGGGCTGCAGGGGCTGCTCCTTCAGCCTCACAGACACAGGGCGGGCAGCTCCCGTCCCCCGTGATGCCCTTGTGAGAGCACACAGCCGCTCTGCACCGAGCCCCACAGCCATGGGGTGCCATTGGTGATGTGACCACTGCCACCCTCCTACTGCCACCTCTGTGTGCTCATGGGTTATACTGATGGTGACCTCACACCCTCCTCCTGCCAACGCTGCGTGTGCATGAGTTACACTGTCACACATGTGTGCGGTGTATGGACTTCTGCTGATGATAGTTCTTTCAAAAAGTCGTATTTGGGCATGGTCTAAATATTATTTTGGTGCCATCAGAAGCACCTACACGAGCTATGTGCCAGCTCCTGACCTATCAGCTGCTCAGGCACCAGTGACATCACAAGTTCATACACAGCCCCTGGCCTATCTGCTACTCAGCCACAGATGATGTCATAGCATCTGCCTCTGATGTTGGCCTGCTCCTGGCCTATTGGCTGCTTGGGCACCAATGACCTCAAAACCACCTACAGAAACTGTGGGCCTGCTCCTGCCCTATCAGCTACTCAGGCAGCAGTGACCTCAAAACAACCTATACATACCTGTTGTCGTTTAACCCCGGCCAGCAGCTAAGTCCCACACAGTCGCTCACTATTTCACTAAATAGAAAGGTAATTCTACCCCAGCCAAAACCAGTACAATGCCAGATGCCTGCTCCTGCCCTATCAGCTACTCAGGCACCCGTGACCTCACAAGAACATCTACACCCATTTGCCATGTACTCGCTGTTGAGGTACTCAGCCTCCGGCGACCTCACAAGCACCTGTAAGGGCCATGCATGTGGTCCTGGCCTATCAGCTATTCAGCCAAGAGTGACATCACAAGTACATACCCAAGCCATGTGTCTCCTTCTTGCCTACCAGCTACTCAGGCACCGGTGACCTGACCACCACATATCCACCTACTTGCTATCCACTCGCCTATGAGATACAAAGGCACAAGTCACCTCACAAGCTCCGACACAAGCCACGTGCATGCTTTTGGCCTATCAGCTACTCAGGCATCAGTAATCTCACAACCACTTACACAAGCCGTGTTCCAGTTCTCAGCCTGTCATCTACTCAAGCACATACTAACCTATTTGCTATGTGCTGACATGGTGGAGTGACCCCAGGTGGCAGCCCCCACCCAGTCACTTGTTCACTCCCCATCAACGGGATGGAGGAGGGAGCTGGAAGGGCAAAAGCGAGAAAACACATCTCATGGGTCAAGATAAAGACAGTTTAATAAGTGAAGGAGTAATCACTCACAGCAGGAGATCGATGCCCAGACAGTCTCTGAGTAAAGGATACTTTGGAGAACACACCCTCCTCCCCAGTTTTATTGCTGACCATGACATCATATGGCATGGAATATCGACTTGGTCAGTTGAGGTCAGCTATCCTGGTTTTGTCCCCTTCCAGCCTCTTGCCACAGCCAGCCTCCTCGCTGTCGGGGCAGAGCGAGAAACAGAGCCTTGACGCTGTGCAAGCACTGCTCAGCAATAGCTACAATGTCGGCTTGCTGTCAAACCTGTTTTGGCCACCAAGGCAAAGCACAGCACCACAGGGGCTGCTAAGAAGAAAATTAACTTCATCCTAGCCAGACCCAGTACAATCTCCACCCCTTATTCCATACCGTGTGCATCCCGCTCAGGTCCTACAGTATTCAATACATTTCCATCCACCACCACCACTCCCTTCCCCATCCTTTGACATGACATAGACACAGCATAGTGGGTTTGGATGGCTCAGGGGGATCTGGACAAGTCCCAGCACACTCCTGACTTCTCCCCTCACTCAGTCAGCCAGAGCTTTTTGAAACGTTGAACCAGGTTATCAACCTCAGGACAAGAAAACACGTGTATCACTAGCCCACACCCCACACTGGTCTTACAGCTAGCTGTCAGATCCCCCACAACCCTGGGGAAAGGGAGTTCCCCACCAGCACCCTTCCCCTCTCTTTGGCACCTCAAAATCCAGTTTGCTGTTCATGGGCTCATTGGCTAGTTCCTCTTGTTCACATGGTCTTTGCTCAGATCCTCTGTGGGTCTTCTCCATATGGTCCCCATGCACATATTCTTCTGAAGTTGGCATTTTGTCCTGTTTTTTTCATGTTCGCAGACAGCTTTGCCTGTGTCACAAAGAAAAGCTGAGAGTCTTCCCCAGTTCACCCTGTGTGGCCATCCTGCTGGGCTGGGCTGGGATGTGGGGTCCTCCTAGGCCAATTCACAGCATTGGGCTCTTCTTTGTATGCTGACAGGATTTGGGCCAAGGGCCCCTTGGTGGCCTCCTGGGAGGGGGCCATAGCCCTCGGGCATGTTCCAGCTTGGCTGTGTCCTCCCCACCCTCTTGACATTCCTCCCACCCCAGACATGTCTGGGCTGCTTCTGCAGCCCGGTAAAGTGGGGGACCTCGACCCACCCTTGTACTTTGCTTTCTATTCACATTTAAACTCTGATTATTCCTTCCAGTAGCTCTTATTAAAGCAGGTTTTATCCATTTGATACCTATGTTGTAATGGCTATATAGATTCAATTTCTCTGCCTTTATAAATGTTTACATATATATATAAAAAGGCATACACATGTATATGTGTATAGAAGTATATGTATTTAAAATATTGTATCTAATCATAAATAAATAAAAATATAGTTATACTTATTTGTACACTCAGTTTTAGATATCTTTCTAAAAATGTGTCTATTGTACATCAATCTGCCTATTTTTCTATCTGAGCACTTCCTTGTCCAAAGGAGGCAGGCAGCCAATCAAAGGGCTGCATGGGAAAACATGGGTCTGACGGTGTCAAAGAAATGGCTGCCAGCCAACCACAGTGCAGTACGAGAACCTGTGGGGAATGAGGCTGTCACAAGTGGCGGCCTCTCTGTACGTAATGGCAGGGGGCTTCCCTTGCCGACTGCTTCTGGGCGCAGCGGGAGGGGAGGCTCCTCTTGCCAGCCAATCACAGGATTTCCTGAGAAGACGTGGGTTTGATGCTCTCAAGCAATTGCTGTCAGCCAACCACAGAGCAGTGTGATGTTTAAGATCATGGCAGCTCACTGTCGTAAAATGGTGGCACCACGTCATAAAATGGCACCACCACGCCCCAAATGGCAGCCTAAACAAAATGGTGGCCAAAACAAAATGGCAGCCCCAGTGTATGCAGGGTACGGGCCTTCTGGGTCAGATGTACTTCCGGGTCAACCAGAAGGGCGGGGGGGGGGGGGGGGGGGGGGCTGCTCCTTCCAGCCAATCACAACCAAGCACGTGACCCGTAGAGGGGAGTGCCTTCCAGGGCAAATGGCCCCTGAGGCAGCTGGGAAGGGGCGGGACTTCTGCTGGCAGCTGGTGGGCGGGGCATGGTGTGTCTGCCCTCCGGTGGCGGTGGTGCCTGTGCTCCTGGCGTGTTCCAGGGCCATGACCCAAATGAGCACAAGGAAGGCCCGTGGTGAGGTAAAAACGCTCCTTTGAACCGCTGTCAGAGAACGGGTCACTGCGGTGTCAGAGCTTCAGTGTCTGTGCCTGACGTGAGAACTTTCCCGCCTCCCTGTGCTTCCAGGCTGCACAACCCTTCGCCAAAAAAACGCTGCGGGACCCTCCTGGGTCTTGTGGGAAAATGTGCACAACTGTGCTGAGGATCCCCTGGGAGCAGGGACAGCACAAAGCCTTTTCCGCGTGCCTCCTCCCCTGGCCGTGGTCTCCCTCTTTATCAGCACCTGAAGGCCCCCTCCATCTCCTCCCCATCCCTGGGTCTGGTGGTGGCAGCTCTGTACTCAGTGGTGCCTCCAGCAGTGACCCCCTCATCTACAGCATGAGGAACCACGAGCTCAAGGACGGAATTAGGAAAGGGCTTGCATAAAAGTTTCTGCAATAGTGGTCAACTCTCCATCTCTCTCTGCAAACGACTCCCAGGATATCCCATCCAAACCTGGTGCTTTGGTGTATTATCATTATTTTTGTCATTATCATTTAACTTTACCATTATTGTTACTTGTGGTTATTGTGTTCCTAGAGAAATGTTTGGATTTGTCTCGCTTCTCCAGAGGCATGAACCTGCTCTGTCTCACCTGGAGCCTCGGTAAGAGTGTGTCTAACACTGGGGCGGAGCTGACTGCCCCATAGCCTCTCTGTAATAAAACGGGATCTCCCCAGTGCAGTGGGGAGATGAGCAGCAGTCATCCCCATCCAGCTGGAGCTGCTCCACACCCTGAGCAGCAAGGCCAGTGTGGAGTCGCCCTGTGACCCCAGGCACCACAGCCAAATCACTCTGCAGAGCAGCATCGCCAGCTCGGGGCCCTGCAGGGGTGGTGGGGAGGGGGCGAGGAACGGCCAGGTAGATGGGAGGAGGGTTAGGGAGAGATCAGAACAGAGATGACGTGGGCTGGAAATTTCCTCAGAGACAAAACCACCAGCGTTCACCTAATCCAAGACACTGCCCGGACTGTGGGTCCCCTAAAGCATGGTCATGGTGCAGAGCCAGAAGTCCTTGCTGTCCGGGAGCTCCACCAGGCCTGGGAAGTGAATGAAGAAGGACTGGTGCTCACGACTGCGCATCCCTTTGTGCCATTGCCCCTCCTCAAGGGTGGCATCGAAAGGGAGGCTGGGACCCTGCGTCAGGGCTTGCACTGAAGGAAGCATGACTCTGCCCAGAGTTCCCCTCAGTCCCTAGCCAGGCAGGGCTGTCACCCCAGTCAGTGCAATTGCTCCGGGGACCCAAGAGACATGCTGGGTGGGGAGATGCAGGGCAGCCAGGATTGACCCCAGCACCCCCAGTAGCCTCTCTGCAGCCAGAGCAGCTCTCCACAGCTGGGAGGAGATGCGCTGCTGCTTTCTCCATGGTCAGGGCTCTTTGGGGGCTGTAGCCACTGGCACTGCCTGCTGGGAAGCCCAGACCTAGTTCTGAGCCCCGGTGCCCTGCACCACAGCTCTTAGTACCTCCCCTCCCATGCCACCATCCTCTCTCAGAAGCACCACCAAGTGCATTACTCCTTGGCAGGTATGCAGAGGAGCTGCTGGAGGTCTTCTCTGCTCCCCCATGCTGCCCCCAGCTCTCTCTCAGTGTCAGCCCACAGGCACCGCCACATTCCCTCTCTGTTAGGTGTTGGGTGTCTCCACATGCCCTCCTCTGAGCCCATGCAGGTATCCCCAGGGTGTCTCTCTCCTTAGAGCTGTCCACCAATTCCTGGTGGTGCAGTCGCAGGGGATCCCGGTGTTGCCACACTTGGAGAGAAGGTTGTGATTGTCCTTGGTCAGAGTAGGCATCAGGATCTGTCTAGCGGTCAGGAGGGAACGAGGAGGACAAGAGACAATGAGGACAAGAAGCAGGAGGGGGATTTTCAAATGAGGTTTAAGGAAAAAAGCCCACACCTTTATAGTTGCTTAGTGTTGGGTCTGGGGCCCAGAGATTTTCAAAACTCAAGTGGAGAAAACACTGACCAGCCTGATCTAAGGGACAAGCTCTCCCTACTCAGAGCAGATTGTGGCACTAGAGACCTCCATTGGTTCCTTCTAACTCTTCTTCGTGGTATCTGTGGAGATTGCCTAGTCTAGTCTAGACTAGGGCACCTACTGGGGTTGCCCAATACAGGGTGCAGCTAGGTTTGGAATATCTCCATGGATGGAGACTCCACAACCTCTCTGGACAACCTGTTCCAGTGATGCACCACCCTCACAGGAGAAAAGTGTTTTCTTGTGTTGAGATGGAAGCTCCTGTGCTTCCATTTCTACCCATTGTCTGTCACTGGGCACCACGGAGAAAAGTCTGGCTCCCTCTTCTTCATTCTCTCCCATCAGGTGTTGATACACATTGATAAGATCCCCATGAGCCTTCCCTTCTCCAGGCTAAAAAGTCCCAGCTCGCTCAGCCTCTCCTCCTGAGGGATGCTTGTGTGCCTTCATCATCTTTGTGGCCCTTTGCTGGACTCGCTCCAGTAAGTCAATGTGTCTTTTGTACTGGGCAGCCCAGCACTGGACGTAGCGCTCCAGATGTGGCCTCACCAGCGCTGGCTAGAGGGGCAGGATCACCTCTCTCGACCTGCTGGCCAGCCTCTCCTGAATGCGGCCCAGGAGGCTGTCGGCCTGCTTTGCCACACAGCCACACTGCTGGCTCGTGGTCAGCTTGTTGTCCACCAGGACCCCTTGATCCTTCTCTAGAAACCTGCTTTCCAGCCAGCCGTCCCCCAGCCTGTCCTGGTCCATGGGGTCCTTCCTGCCCAGGGGCAGGACTCTGTGTTTCCCTTTGTTGAACTTCATGAGGTTCCTCTCTGCCCGGTTCTGCAGCCTGCCCAGGTCCTTCTGAGCAGCAGTGCAACCAGCCGGTGTATCAGCCACTCCTCCCAATTTTAGATCATCCACAAACTTGCTCAGGATGCCCTTGGTCCCATCATCCAGGACTGTAATGAAAGGCTGAACAAAATGGGACCCAGTATCAACCCTTGGGCTACCCCACTGGTGATTATCCTCCAGCTGGACTTTGTGCCACTGGACACAACCCTCTGGGATTCAGTCAGTTTTCAGTCCCTCTCATTTTCCACTTAGCCAGTCCATACTTGCTCAGCTTGTCTATAGGGGTAGAATGGGAGACAGGCTGACAGCTCCCTGCATCCTCTTTCTTGCTCTGCTTCAAGATGAGGTTTCCATTTGCTGTCTTCCCGTCCTCAGGAACCTCACCAAATCCCCTTGACCTTTCAAACATGATTTCAGGTCACCTTGCAAGGACATCAGCCATCTTCCTCAGCACTCATGAGTGCATCCTCTCAGGTCCCAAGGACTTATGTATGTGCCATTTGTTTAAATGTTCCCTAAGCTGAGACTCCTGCACCAAGGGTAAGTCTTCCTTGCTCCTTGCCTCTGGTCTTGGGATCCTGGGATTCCTGAAGGTTGGTCTTACCAGTAAACGCAGAGAGGAAAAAGGCGTGGAGTACCTTGGCCTCTTCTGTCTTCTCTGTCACCAGGGTCCCACCCCATCTAGCAGCAGGCCCACATTTTCCCGAGCCTTCCTTTTGCTGCTGGCATCATTGTTAAATCCTTTCTTGATGCCCTTCATGTCCAGATGGAATTACCAGATTGAGATTGAGATGGGCTTTGGCTTTCCTAACACCCTCTCTGAATGCTCGGGAGGTTCTTGGTGCCCTCCAGAAACCTCCTGAGTGTCTTGTGCCCTGCTGTGCTGCCCCTCCGGCAGATGTCCAGCTGGGTAATGTCCCCCATGAGGACCAGGGCCTGCAAATGAGAAGATGCTTCTACTTGTCGGAAGAAGGCCTCATCTGTTGCTTCTTCCTAATACAGTTGGTCCACAGCAGACACCAACTACAACATTACCCGTGGTAATGTTGGTCTGCCCACTAATCCTGATCCATCGGCTCTCACCTGGCTCCTCACCTGTCACTAGCAGAGCTCCATGCTTTCCTTCTGCTCGCCCACAGACAGGGCACCTTCCCCTCCTCACTGACCTGCCCCATCCTTCCTAAAGAGGCAGCTTCCATCCATGGCCACGCTCCAGTGGTGTGAGCTATCTGACCACGTCCCTGATACCTAAGTGAGATTACAGCTCAAGAACTGCCCACAGACTCCTAATTCCTCCTGTTTGCTCCCCAAGCCATCTGCATTCCTGTGCAGGCCCATCAGAGGTGTGCCCAGCCATGCTGATTCCCCGCTGAGACTGAGGGCTACTTGACAGGTGCCCACAAACAGCCCTGGTTGTACCCTTTGCTTCCTCCAACTTTCTTATTCCCTGTGTCCCCCCTCCCAAGTTCTTCCCTTTGGTCATCCTCAATCCCTCTCATTCAAGAAGCCCACCCCTGGTTTCCCTTTACCCGCTGGCCCTGGCTTTGCTTGCCTGTTGCCCTCCGTTGGTGTTTCTGGGCTGGCAGCATTGGGAATTCTTACCTTGGTCAGCAAGGCCGTTAAACTGCTACCTCCTTTTATTATCCATCATGTCCTTCAATTCCTCATGCTGTCATCTTGTTAGAGGCACCACAGGACAGGGTGAGCCACCTACACGCACACAGGAACAGCTGACACAAGGAAGATTCAGTTCATGGGGACCTTGGGACCAAACGCTGGGATTTGGCCAACAGAAAGCTCATCAAGTTTGACAAGGAGAAGTGGCCAGTCCTGCATCCAGGGAAGAATAACCCCATGTATCAGGGCAAGCTTGGAGCTGACCAGCTGAGGAGTGACCCTGTGGAGAAGGCCATGGTTGCTGCAAGGGATGCAATAGGAGCCAGTGGAGCATGCTGACCATGAATAAGGCCAGCTGCACACGGGGCTGAATTAGGATGAGCGAGACCACCCAGACAAGGGGAGTTACCTTGACTCAGCGCTGTTGTGGCCACATCTGAAATAATCTGTCCTGGTGCGGGGCTCCATGTTCTGCAGGAGTGGGGAGGAACTGGAGAAGGTCCAGAGGTGGCCTGCCAAGCTGGGGTGAAGGGGCTGAATCACATGGCTTGTGTGGAGAGACCGAGGGACCTGGGCTGCTTTGGCCTCATGACATAGAGGCCAAGGGCAAGGTTGTAGTAGCCTGCAGTCGCTTGAAAGGTGGTTTCAGGGAGGATGAAGATTTCCTCTGTAGAGGAAACGGCATGAGGAAGGAAAAGCTTTGGAGTCTGAGCCTGGGCATGAGGAAGATGAAATGTCACTTGAAGGGTAGTGGTGTGGTGCAATCGGTCACTGGTGGTGGTGGTGTTTGTCTGTGATCAGCCCATGGCTTTCTGTTTCAGAGAGAGATATTGGTACAGGCAGGGACATGGGAGGATGAGAGCAAGGTGGGGAAGTGGATCGTGTGTCTACAGCCTGCAGGGAAACAGGCACAGGCGTGGGACAGCGTAGGACGTCCTGGGGTGGAGATGGCCAATGATGACAGCCATACAAGAACTGTTTTTGACAGAGAGATAGGAAGGGCAAGATATAAATGCCACGAAGGAGATGATTAAAGAGTGAATTTGACTTCTGAAAGATGGGGCGAGCTTCTAAGTCCCTGAAGCTCAAAGCATCGACGAGATAATCGGGAGGTATCTGAATGAACAAAAAGCAGGGGGAGGGGGGAGCCTGGAGAGCAATGGGAAGGGCAAATGTCCCGCTACCTCTGCTGAGAAGATGCCCTTAGACATGGCCATTTAATCAAGAGAGGTGGGAAGACCTGAAAGATAAGGGAGATTGAATACGCAGCGTAATATAATAGATAGAGCAGCGATAATGCAAGTACAGGAGATCAATATTTTTTCTCCTATGATTAATGCACTCCCTGCAAATTCCCACTCTGGCATGATGGGAAAACCCTGCCACTATATTAAAAGTACTCAATTGTTTCAGCTGGTGAAAATGGGCTCCTATTTTTTTCTCAGTGTTGCAGATTTGTTCACCTTTCCAGGCAGACCTTGTTTGTCTGACCATAAAACACCCAGGGCGGCTTTTAGAGGCCTCCGTGTACCTGAGGTGTTTGCCTGGGGCTGGCAGCTCTCAGGCAGGGCGTGTGGGAGAGCAGAGCCCCTCGGGATCTGCAGGCAGAGGCTGGGCAGGGGGTTCCCAGGATATCTGCACTGGCAGGAGGTGTCTGTGTCCCTGTAGCTGAAGGCATTTGGGTCCTATATCCAACCACAATAAAATGTAAAAGCTGAAAAGTGTTTTTAAACATTTTCTTTGCTTTGCATCTTTGTGTTTAATTCTTTGGTTTATGTTTATTGACATTTTCTAAAGATTTTTCTTTTCGGGCTAGCAGCATTTAAAAACAAGGTCATTTTGTGTCTTGCCCAGAGCCCTGTGCCCCCAAGACAGTTCCTGCCCAGGACTGTCAGCGATACCCCTCAGTCTTTGCCGAGAAAGAGTCAAACTGGGGTATCAGCCTCTTTTCGCTGGCTGAGATGTTAGTTTAGGTGGTCACATACAGCACAGGAAGATTCCTGCCCCATAAACATTTGCTCTGTGGTTCTCAGAGAAGGGGCCTGACACCATAGGATCAGTTCAAGTTGGAGGGGACCTCGGGAGTTCTGCAGTCCAACCTGCCAGAAAAAAAAGGGTCAGACCAGGTTGTTCATGGCTTGATCCAGTCTGACTTTGGAAACTTCCAAGGATGGAGTCTGCACAGCATCTCTGGGTGACCTGCTCCAACGCCTGGCTCAGCTCACACTGAAACAGACTTTCCTTATCTGCAGGCTTAATCTCTCCTCTTTCACCTCCCACCCCCTGTCTTTTGTCCTCCCACCATGCCCCATGGTGAAAAGCCTGTCTCTCTATTCTCCATCAAGTCCTTGTAGGTACTGGCAGGCCACAGTGAGGTCCCTCTCAGCCTTCATTTCTCCAGGCTGGACTAGCTCATCTCCCTCAGCCTCTCCTCAGGGGAAAGGTGCGCCAGTCCCTGACCATCTTGGAGGTCCTTTGCTTCAAGCAGAGGGATTCAAGCACTGAGCCCAGCAGGAGGATAGAAATGGCCAAACAGGACAATTCACCCATAAACTTGGGGTGTGCTGCCAGTGCTGGAAATGGCCAGGGAGAAAGGCTGGGCGGTTACAAATGCCCTGGGGCACCTGCCCCAACTCTCCATGGCACCAAAGGCACAGAGCAGCCTCCTCTCTCCTGTGTCTGCAAGTCTCAGCTCCCTTCCATGAGCCCTGGCTCTGCAGCACCAACCCCTGGTGTGAGTCCTCACCCTGCAAGGTCAGACAGCTCAGCTAACTTCAGTGCGTTCCTCTCCTGAGCACTTCCCAGACCAGCCCAGTCCCTCTCTGGCTCTCCCCATCACTTCCCACCCCCTACCCATCTCCCCCCTGTCCAGCCCAGAAAAGCAGCCCATTCTGGGCTGACCCCATGGCAGTTCCCATTGATGGGTACTGCAGAGCTCTGCACACTCAACCCCACAGCCCCAGCCGCTCTGAAGGTCACAGTAGCTCCTGGGAGGCAGAGAGGTGTCTCAGCCTCCCCATCAGGTGCAGGGCTGAGGGCTAGCCATGGCATGAGGAGATGGAAGCCAGTGGCTGCTCCTGTCTCCAAGACATCCTTATTGTCCACTGCCAGCAAGCCCCTCTGTGCCAGCCCCTCTCCCAGGAAAAGACTCCTGGCCCAGGGGACCCTCAGGCTGCTCCAGCTGCCCAAGCAATAGAAAAGCCTGCCCAAGCTGGTGCATTCAGAAATAGATTTCTCTTTGTCATTTATAACCCCTGCAAGCACAGAGTTGCTTCTTTGCTCTTCTCCAGGCATGTCCCTGCCCCCAGAGAGCCTTTCACCAGGGAAGTTTGTCCATGCTGGTCTGACCTGCCACTCCTACCCCCTCCCCGTGCGCTCCACAGGGCCCCAAGCTGTTGGTACGGCTCTGCAGAGCGAGTGGGCCGTGGTGCCTGAAAGCCATGGGGTGATGTCCCAGGCAGATCCCTGTCGATCATTCACCATCTCCGGGGGAACTGGGCACCCACAGGTGAAGGCTCAGCCCAGGCCCATTCTCTAACACATTGCCCCATGCCCTCCTCCCCCCATCCCATGGAGAAGCCAAGCAAAGCAGCATGGCATTGTGGGGGCAATTTCTTCAGCCTGACCTCAGCTTTGGCAGAAGAGCCCAACCTCCAGACACCAGCACTGAGGAAATCCCCTTTTATTCCAGAGATGCGACATGGGAGGCGAGCTGTACCATTGTGCCAGCCACATGTGAACAGGCCTCTGGGTCAGACAGGCTGGGTTCAGGCCTCTGGTGGAGTGGAGTGGATGCAGGCATGGACAGACACGGTTATCACAGATAAATTGCCCAAAGCACAGGAGGTTCCGGAGCTGAATTTGAAATCACTTCTGAAGAGACACGAGCAGGTTAATGCTGCTGAAAAGAGCTGATTGAATCAGCTGCTTCAATGTGTCTTTAAGCTCCTGGTTGCTCATGCTGTAGATGAGGGGGTTCACTGCTGGAGGCACCACTAAGTACAGAACTGCCACCACCAGACCCAGGGATGGGGAGGAGATGGAGGGAGGCTTCAGGTAGGCAAACATGGCAGTGCTGACTAACAGGGAGACCACGGCCAGGTGAGGGAGGCATGTGGAAAAGGCTTTGTGCTGTACCTGCTCAGAAGGGATCCTCAGCACGGCCCTGAAGATCTGCACATAGGACAGCACAATGAAAACAAAACACCCAAATTCCACAAAGAGACTAACCACAATAACCCAAACTTCCCTGAGGTAGCAGGAGAGCTTGAGGATGTGGGGGATTTCACAGAAGAACTGGTCCACAGCATTGCCTTGGCAGAGGGGTAGTGAAAACGTATTGGCAGTGTGCAGCACAGCATGGAGAAACCCATTGCCCCAGGCAGCTGCTGCCATGTGGACACAAGCTCTGCTGCCCAGGAGGGTCCCATAGTGCAGGGGTTTGCAGATGGCAATGTAGCAGTCGTAGGACATGATGGTGAGAATAGAAAACTCTGCTGACATCATAAAAACAAACAGAAAGAGCTGTGCAGCACATCCCAGGTAGGAGATGGCCCTGGTGTCTCACAGGGAATTGACCATGGCTTTGGGAACAGTGGTGGAAATGGAGCCCAGGTCAAGGAGGGCGAGGTTGAGGAGGAAGAAATACATCGGGTTGTGGAGGTGTTGTTCACAGGCAGTGATGATGAGGCCGTTGCCCAGGAGGGCAGCCAGGTAGATGCCCAGGAAAAGCCAGAAGTGCATGAGCTGCAGCTCCCATGTGTCTGCGAATGCCAGGAGGAGGAACTCAGTGATGGAGCTGCCATTGGACATTTGCTGCCTCTGGGCATGGGCACCCGTGCAAGGAGGAAAAGTCATTGACAAGTTAGGGGAGACTTTTCTGAGCAAAATTAAAAGCCATTTCCTACAGACCCTCCCCTTGCTACACACAAACACACGCATAAACACACACACATTTACCTTTTCTAGGAGACCTTCCTTCAGCTCCATGGATGAAGCTGTGCTTTGTGCTGGTTGAATGTGCCGTGAGGAGCTGGGCCTCTGCCCTCTGGCTGCCGAGGTGTCAGCCCTGCTGTGCAGCAGTGCGTTCATGGGAACGGTGGAAGCAGGGTCCAGTCCTGGTGTTCAGCTTTGTCAGATGAAACCATCCCCAATGCAGAAGGGCTTGTCAGCATCTGCACTCCCAGTGCTAAGGAATGAGGACTGCAGAAGGCAGACTGAAAGTTTTTTTAAAAGAATTTCCCCCCTCTTCTTTGAGGATTGTTTTGGGATGTCAGAAACCCTCAGCATTTCTGTTGCACTCAGGGAGAAGAGAGCAAATCCTGCAAGGCAAGAGGATTGCCTTGGGATTAGAGCAGAGTGAGGGGAGCTGGTCTGTCCCTCAGTCCGAGAGGCCCTGGCCTTGCACCTTTCTGAGACTGAGGGCGATCACACTGCTATGTTCCTGTGAAAAGCCAGCAGACACTGCTGAGAGCAGAGGGATCCAGTGCAGACCACTAAATGTCTCACCCTTTCTCAAGGTCTCAGCAGCCCACTTCCAGCCAAGGACACGCAGGGCTCATTTCACCAACCCAAGAGCATTTCCTTGGCCATTGCATCTCTGTGCTTCTCCATGGGGCTTTCAGGTAACACAAAGATGCTATGGGACAGATTTGCATTCTGGAGGGCAGCTC
Source organism: Platalea leucorodia (assembly GCF_965183815.1). NCBI lineage: Eukaryota > Metazoa > Chordata > Aves > Pelecaniformes > Threskiornithidae > Platalea > Platalea leucorodia. Next base: position 124,200 of record NW_028121327.1, read on the forward strand.
ACAGCTTGGAAGGATACCTCAAGGAGATACCTCAGTTTTTTCATGATGGTATCTCGCTAAGGGCAAACCAGCTCATGCCCCAGCCCCACAGCCTGCATTGGCCACAGCCTCACAGATGAGAGGAAGGCTGGGACACTTGTTCCCAGGGACATACCTGCACAAAAGGCCCCACAAGATCAGTGTGTGACTCTGCAGCTGAAACTGCCACCCTCAGAGCGCCTGACAGCAAGACCAGGATAACAAGAGCAATCACACAGACAAGTGGAGAAAGAAGGAAAAATACAGGCAGGTTCTGCCTGAGAGAGGCCAGGGCAGAGGCATTGGGGCACTCAGACAGCGTTCCCCTTCCCCAGCTGTGCACGCCACCTCCCAGACACCACCATTGCCGGGCAGCTGCTCTCAGCCCCTGTGCTCTGCAGAGGGAACTGGGCCCGTGGCTGCAGAGCTGCACCACGGCTCTGCTGGAGCTCTGGCTGCAGAGGAGGTGGTTCACGCCTTGGAGCCCCCAGCCCTGAGGGCAGAGGCTTTGGTGGGTGGGAGAGGAGGCAAGGGGGCTTGCTCAGAGGCAGGGGTCTGCGTTGGAGGGGATGATATGGAGTTTTCTGAATTCTCCCTCCCACAACATTGCTCTTTTAAGTAAGTTTCCTCTCATTCCCTGATCGTAACCCTGCTGCCTGGAGATTTTCCTCCTGGGAAGTGATTCCCTGTGCCATGTCTTTTCCCTGTCAGCACTCACAGACCCCATGCCAACCTCTGTGCACTCCCCTTGGCCCTACAGAAACCTGCCTGTTTGCAGGGCACTGGCTGGGCACATGTTCGTGTTGGGAGGTTCAGACGGGCAGGTCAGAACAGCTCTGAGGGGTGCAGCAGAGGTGATGCTGGTGCTGCCCCTAGGCAGAGGAGGGGCTGAAGGCACTTTAGGAGGCTGTTAGATGACCTACTGGCCACTCCAAGTTACAGCTCAGGAGCCTCAATGGCTTGTCCAAACTTGACAGGTCCTTTTCTATTTCTCTTTCCCTTCCCCAGCCCCACCGCTGCTCCTGTTCCCTGCCCTCAGAGTAGGGCACTGAAAACACAGGCTCGGGAAATCTCTTTATAGCAAACTCTGCCTTGACCTTCCTCTTGAAACAGCCCCTTGGAAGTTTCCTGGTGGTGATCTGGAGCTGTGAGCAGCCCTGACCCACGCAGCACCCTCTCGACAACAGAAGGACCCTGCCCTGCCAGAAGTTGTTCCTTCCACCCACAGCTTTTTTCCGCAGCGCCATGGGGAGCTGCCAAGGGAGGCTGAGTGCTGACCCTGGCAGGCAGCAGAGTCCCTGCCCCGGCACACAGCCCCCTGGGGCACAGGGACCCTGCTCTGAAGGACAGCCCCGGGCACCCCTGGCTGCACTCACACAGTTACCCCCTGCAGCTGTCCCTGGGAGAAGGCAGCTGTGATGCCCTGTCCCTCTGAGGGTGCAGCAGGGAAGCCCTGCTGTGCAGCACGTCCTTCTCCTCTACACTAGAGAAGCTGGGGCAGTCCTCCTGACTGTGGGATGCACCAGCTTTTGGAGATCTTTCCACCAGCTGCAGATACATTGCCCTTCCTGCAGGTACTTACCACGTAGAGGGCTGTGAAGATTTCTCCCCCAGTGAGCTCTCAACTTCCCTTACACCCCAGACTGCCTTTAAGCTCTCCCTGCCCTGCTCCTCTCCCCTTGATGCCTGCAGGCAGTGCCCTCAGCCCTGCTGCACTTTGCAGAGCTGCTGCTCCTGGGCAGAGCTGTTTCTCTGCAGCTCTGCCTGCTTCCCATGAGCTCCCTGTGTCCCAGGAGCCCGGCCCAGCTCAGCAGCAGAGGACCAGCCCAAGGTGGCAATTTCTCTGCCCCCTCTGGGCTCCCTTGATTTGTCCCTGGGGCTCCAGGGGAACCTGCTGTGAAACAGGCTGAAGGCATCACTGATGTTCCCCCCCTCAGCTGGGGAGAGACGCTTCTTTCCAGCAGTGGCATTTCCCTGCCGAGAGACAGTTAGGTGCAAATATCAGCTTTTCTTGGCCCATCATTAGACAGGACATGAGACAGGGCTCTCCTTTACCCCTGCTGAGGGAAGGGATGCAACTGAGTCAGGCAAGGCATCCTCTCTGTGGTTTGTAGTCCTGGGGCTGGCAGGGGACTCCACTCCCTCCCATGCACACCACCAACCCACAGGAGGTGGGATTCCTCTTGCCTCTGTTCAGGTGGGCATTAAAGAGGCACCTGCGTGTGAGCTCCTTGCCTCAGCTCCCATGGTAATTAATGGTGGTGGAGGCCAGGAGTGAGCTGTTCAGGTGCAAATGTGTGGTCACAGTTGAGGTGCTAGAGGTGGTCAAAGATAGGTGCAGGCAATAGAAAGAGACTGAAAATAGGTGCAGGCAGATGTAGAGACAGGACAACATCTGGGGTCATCTTCTTGGAGGCTCTTAGGAGTTTTCTTTGGCCAACTAAAATGACAGCTGATGTGCCATTTAAGGCCAACTGAACCTGTCCCTACTCATTATGTTCAGGGCGGCCTATAGAGGTATTCCTATGATGGAATGGAGTCATGTGCCATAGGGAGAGCTCAGGCTCTCTCTTTCTCTTCTCCATGAGCTGTGTTTACTAGGCTTCCACTCACTGTGTTGGCAGTTGCCTCATGTTCATCCCCGCATTGCCTTACAGAATTCTGGGTGTTGACTCAATTTAATTTTCAAACCCAGGCCCACAGAGCAACCTGAGACGCCAGGGCTGGCAGGGACAGCACAGCACCTACAGGAAAGCAATTCCCATTCAGGGCGGGCGCGTGACAGACACCGCTGACGGCATCGCAGCGAGTGGGATTTGGTGCCTGTGTGCCATTGGCTGATGCCATCAGTCAGAGACATCAGCCATCAGGTGCCATCAGAGAAGCAAGGTCTGTCCCTTCTCTACACAACAGCAGCCTGCATTGCATGAACACAAAGCACCCTGCACCGGGGTCTTTACTCCCTCCCTTGGTGATTCAATCAAGGAACAGGCCAATGATTTTAACAGTGTGCCTGGATACATCTTGTAGGAAGAGTCAGAAATACTGTGAGACCACTGCTAAATTTAGTAAGAGTAGGTGTAGATAGATCGGAGATACTCTACATCCTCTTTGCCTCCGCTACCACCAGCGAGGTCTCCCAGGCCTCGGTGCTTTGAGGCAGGATGCTGGACGAGGGCAACCAGCAGTGGATGGGGATCAAGCCAGGGGTTCCTTGAGCAAACTGCACCCTTACCAGTTCATGGGACTGGAGGGGCTGCATGCAAGGGTGCTGCGAGAGTGTTTTTCACCACTGGTTCATTGTAATTCGAGTAAGAAAGGCAGTCAGACTCTGCGAGGTATCATTTAACATGCTGTTCATTAGCACTAACACGATGAAGAGAGACTCATGCAGATAATCTTAGGTCCCTTTTAGATGGTGGGAACCCCAGGTGGTGTAGCATTGAACAGGCCTCTGGCCCACACATGGCACGCCATGCGCACCTCATCCATAGAAGCCATTCCCCTGTTTTGATCATTCAAGCTACTGTAGGCATTTATTACAAAAGAAGAACTCTTTCCATCATCTCTACAGTCTAACAGAAGTGATGTTCTCATGAGAACTCCTTCCTGCATTGTTAGACACAGGCAAGGCCACGCAGGAGGTGTAAGAGCAGTACTGAGTGGGAGCTGCCTGCAGGCTCCTCTGTGACAATGAGTTGCTGCTGCCAAAGGCTCCGTTCTGCACAGCACAGGCGTGAAGGCCAGGCTGTACATGCAGCGCAGCACAGCTCGCTGTCCAATGGTCTTCTGGTCAGGGTCACTGCTCAGGTTTCCCTGTTCAAAGTCTGCACTCCAGCCTGGTGCCACAGCTGAGCTGTGGAGGAAGAGGTGGATCAGAGGTGGATCAGAGGCAGGAGGAGCTGGAGCCCCGTGGCTTGTCACACAACTGTGACGGTTTTGGATGAAATGGGATGTGGTGGGACAGCTTGCTCACATGGGGTTCTGCAGTGGAGGAATACAGGCTCTGCTGGAGAGACTGGCAAGGAGGATGAGGATGGGGGATGCCTCCTGTGTTCTCTTCCTGTGGAGGAAGACAACCAGCGGTGGATGGGAATCAACTCAAGGGTTACTTGAGCAAACTCAAGCAAAAAGGAGATGGGTGTTTTGAGCAGGTCCCTGAACACAAGTATTGGTATGCCATGACACCCCTGAGATTCCACTTTTGGGTCCAGAGGAGCATGATGCCCCTTGAGGTGTCCTGGAATATCTCCTGACCCAGGTGATGCTTTAGGCTGAGAAGAGAATCAAAACACCACCTCTGACCACAGTGATTTCACCTTCAGTGCTGACCTACAGGGCAGGTGGAGGGACTTGAGACCTTCGAGGCATGCTGCTGAAGGATGAGGTCTTCAGAGATCCAAAAGGAAGATAATGGTGTTGTATCAGTGTCCATCTCGTAAATCTTTGGCCTGCTTTGTGCTTTTCACCGGTTTGGGATCTGTCCCTTGACATTTTTTTGATAAAAAAAATAAACTCCTCTTGCACACACTTGAAATAAGGATGAAAGAGAGCAGAAATGAATTAGGGGCAATATTGTCTAAGAGGTGTTAGCATGAAATGATAACAAAGAGCTAGGAATGAGAGAAAAACCATTGTTCTAAAAACTTCATGCCAAGGGCTAAATTCTGTTAAGTATATAGCTGTCTTGTCAAGTAAGAATGAAGGAGAGGAATAAAAGTAAAGAAATTAAGTATATCATCATCAAGAAGGAGAAAAGAAATTTTAGAGCATGGAACTCTAAAATAAAACTCACTGTGTTGATAACACAGTGATGTTTTAGTTGTTGCTAAGTTGTTGCTTCCACTAGTCAAGGACTTTTCAGCTTCCCCTGCTCTGCCAGGTGCACAAGAAGCTGGGAGGGGGCACAGCC